>NW_021835712.1:0-30000 GCF_006345805.1 Octopus sinensis
AGGTCGACCTCAGCGGAATTTGAACTCAGAACGTAGCGGCAGACGAAATACCTATTTCTTTATTGCCCCCACGGGGCTAAACATAGAGGCGATATAAACAAGGACAGACAGATGGATTAAGTCGATTATATCGACTTCAGTGCGTAACTGGTACTTAATTTATCGGACCCGAAAGGAATGAAAGGCAAGGTCGACCTCGGCGGAATTTGAACTCAGAACATAGCGGCAGACGAAATACAGCCACGCATTTCGCCCGGCGTGCTAACGATTCTGCCAGCTCGCCGTCTTAGGTTAATTAATATTCTTTTCTACTCTAGACACAAGGGTTGAAATACTGGGGTAGGTGGCCAGTCGAATAGATCGATCCCAGTACGCAACTGGTACCTAATTTATCGACCCCGAAACCGTTCTGAGCGAACGGTTTCTTATACGGCTGTGATTTACAACCCTGTAAATAATAATAATAGTAGTTTTATATAAGCTTAAAGCTTATGGCGATCGCCGTACAATGACTAAAAAAAATGTCTAAATAAAGGGTTATATAAACCCTCGACAGAAAAAAGATGGCTTATATGCTCCTTTATTAGACTATTTTCTTGAGTCATTGCACTCCAGCATGGCCGCAGCATGGCCGCAGCATGGCTGAAACATTTTTAAGGATTTAAGGATTTTATATATATATATATATATATTTATATTTGTATATATATGTATATAATATAGGAGCCGTAAAATTTCTGACCGGAACAAGAGCCGTCCCATAATTCTTGAGTTAGCCAGCTGAAATGGTGGAATAGCCTGAAGGTAAGCTTGAATATTTTTTATCCAAAACATCTGTTTGCACTGTTATATTTTTGGAGTGTTCTGAAAACAAAAATATTATCTATGTTCTATTTCTTATTTCGGAAGTAGCTAATTAATCTTAAATTAATTTAACTAAGGGTATTCTTCCATTTTGTTGAAATTCACTTACAATTTACGCAGACGCTTCCACGTATGTTCTTATGTAAGAGCAGCCTTTTTCGAAATTAGTGAAATGTATGTTGTAAACGATATTTTGAGACTTCGATGGAGACCAACACCGAATTTACCTAATTTGCGAAACTACAACAAGAAACTCACGAGACAATTTCAGGTTAATTTGTATGAAAAGAAAAAATTGTTAACATAGAAGTGCTACCCTTAAATTATTCTGTTGGCCTTGTTTACTTTTTTGCTCAGAAAAGAATGTTTGGAATGATAAAGGCTATGATGATTTAAATGATTTACTTTTGGCTATGCTAAAGCACGAGCGTTCTCAAAGGCATAGAAAATCTTTGATAGATCTGAAAATATTCGGGAATGTTCGCATAGACTTACAATTAGATGTATGTAAAAATCAAAGCATACAACATCATAATTAGGAAGTTAGACGAAACAGATCCCTTCTGCAACGATTGATCGATGTTGTTATTTTTTTAGGCCTCCAGGAATTGTCGTTTCGGGGTCATTTTGAGTCGGAAGGCTCTAATAATCGTGGAAATTATAAAGAACTCGTATATTTAATCAGTAAATATGACAAAAAAATGGAATGTTATTTATGACATATTTCGTTTGAGATACGCGTGTGTGTGTTTACTTTTTACTCTTTACTCTTTTACTTGTTTCAGTCATTTGACTGCGGCCATGCTGGAGCACCGCGCCTTTAATCGAGCAACTCGACCCCGGGACTTATTCTTTTGTAAGCCCAGTACTTATTCTATCGGTCTCTTTTGACGAACCGCTAAGTAACGGGGACGTAAACACACCAGCATCGGTTGTCAAGCAATGCTAGGGGACAAACACAGACACACAAACATACCCACACACTATATATATTACATATAACGACGGGCCTCTTTCAGTTTCCGTCTACCAAATCCACTCACAAGGCATTGGTCGGCCCTGGGCTATAGCAGAAGACACTTGCCCAAGTGGGACTGAACCCGGAACCATGTGGTTGGTTAGCAAGCTACTTACCACACAGCCACTCCTGTTTAGCTACAAAAAATTTATTTTTTAAATCTGCCGCTCAAAGTGAAAAAATCCCAAACACCAGATTATCCAAAAACGGAGCGTGGGTACTACTAGCGAACAGTGGTCCCGGTGCGCGCACACGCACAGTCGCGCATCCGCGCTAGCTAGTCGTAAGTAGTCGATCCTACAACGACTTGCGCGTATGCAAATTAATAGATTCGCGCATGCGCGATTAAAACGCAAATTAAATAATTTTTTAAACTAAGTAAATAAATTATTTTTTAAAACAATGTGTATAATTTTTTTACACAAATTAAATAATATTTTTCGAACAAAAATATTCAATTTTTTATTTGCTATTTGCTTTTTATTTACTTTGTTCGAAAAATATTATTTAATTTGTGTAAAAAAATTATATATATATTTAAAAAAAAAAACTTTGTTTATAAAATGTAATTTATTTACTTAGTTTTAAAAAAATGATTTACTTGGCGTTTTAATCGCGCATGCGCGAATCTATTCATATTCGTCAGATGAGAGATGAATGTATTTGAAACCGTTGTCCCGTTTTCCCTCATGTAAATAAGACAACACGAACTGTTGAAAATACCGAAAGCGAAAGAGTTAATTGAGCTGGCAGAATCGTTAGCACGCTGGACGAAATGCTTAGCGATATTTCGCCCGTCGCTACGTTCTGAGTTCGAATTCTGCTTAGGTCGACTTTGCCTTTCATCCTTTCGGGGTCGATAAATTAAGTACCAGTAACGCACTGGTGTCGATATTATCGACTAGTCCCCAGCCCCAAAATTTCAGGTCTTGTGCCTATAGTAGAAAGGATTGTTAATTGTAGGTAAGCTTTGAATGAGCCAAGATCAAAAACATTCCAGAAATGACCATTCCGTCTTGTGGCGGGGGATATATATATTGGACTGGGATCTTTTCACTTTGACCGGCAGATTTAAAAAATAATTTCTTTGTAACTAAACACTTTTAAACTTCGACAAACGAAATATACACCGCCGGAAGTTCTTGTTGACAAACAACAGCAGTAATTGTATTCACCTCAATAGACGTCATTGATTGGTTGAAATTGCCGAAATACGAGAAATTTAACAACAAATAGCTTACAAACTACATAATTTTCTCAAGAACGCCAAGAGAAAAAGATGTTTTATGTGACACATTCTACCAGTATACGAAGTTTAAAAGTGTTTAGTTACAAAAAAGTATTTTTTAAACCTGCCGGTCAAAGTGAAAAGACCCATCATTTCAAATTGATTCGGCTCAACAATTGGGTATAGGGGCTAATGCAGAATCGCACCTCTTTGAAAAACGAATTTTTGTGAAATTTTTTTTCGGATTCCTACCTTTAACAGAGATTCCGAATATGCAAAAATATTAACAGAACCTAATTTCATCTTTATTACATTTCACTTATGATTTTTAGACTTTTTTTAAGGGAGAGTGAGGATGGGAAAGTACCGACATTTCGAAGAGCAAAGAATAATACAAACAATACATTTATTTCAGGCTCATCTCTACACAGCCATTTTTTATTCCCTGCTTATTCTAGGTCAAACGGGGGTGATTGCATATTCAGAATCTCCCATATGTAAATCGTAGGAATACGAAGATTTTTTACTGAGGATGGGGCAAAGAAATTCATTGCATGTCCAGCCCCGGAAGTCACCGCATGCCACTGATATATATATATATATATATATATATATATATATATATATATACCACCGGAGTAAACACATAAATGTGAAACAAGGTGGAAAAAAAGAGTACTCAAATACCAGTGGTAGAGTAATATGCTTTCTAACAAAACTGTCTGATGAACGGCAACGAGAAACTCAGGTAACGGATTTTGTTGAATTTTCTGCTGCTTTAAATAAAGTATATATATATATATATATATATATATATATATATATATATATATAAACAAGGAAAATGCCACTTGTATTTGAACACTATACAAATATTCTTTTAAAAAAACTTTTCTTTTAATTTTTCTAAATTTGATTATTTAATTGTTACAGTTGAAAAAGTCTCAATGACTGAAACCGGTACTGAAATGTTTTTTTATAAAATTATTTTAGCATTTTCTACCTTGACTTTTTTTTTCCATATATATACATACATGCATACATACGTTGGGTTCTTTCAATTTCCGTCTACAAAATCCACTGACAAAGCTTAGGGCGACAAGACACTTCCCCAAGGTTCCACGCAGTGTGATTGAACCCGGAGCCATGTGGGTGAGAAGCAAGTTTCTTACCACACAGCCACGCTTAAGGTATCCTTATGTAATTAAAACTAATTTTGTTGAAGAAGAAAAAAAACAGTTTGGTTATTAGCATCGCCAAGTTCATTGCAAATTGGTGTAAGTTATATCTTTCGGAATGTCTACCGCTAATCCACCGCGTAAACCTATTTCTGCATTTGTTGGAATGGTTCCAGTATCAATTAGTTGTTGTAGTGATAAATAAGACTGCAGGGAAGCAAATATATCCAGCAGACATCACAGATGAATGGATCTGTTCAAATATATTTCTATATTACCGTCGTAAATTATTTGCCTGGCATTGTTCTTGCGCACTCATTCCATGCGTTGTCTTGACTGTTCTGCTGGATCATAGAATTAAGTAAACCTATAATCAGAATGGTACGTAACCTGTTTGGTTTCTGGTGGCACCAATAAACCTGTAAACAATCCTCTATGTTCTGTAATTAGCAATTTCTCTAATTATTCTTGCATTATTGTCTACATTCGTAGCCATTGCTCTGTTAAAACCTCTTGCGTTTCATTTGAAATGCTTTCCTCACAAAGTAGTACAGACATACCTCAATTTACATCGTTTTAAATTACTGTTTTTTCGACTTTACGAGTGTGTGTGTGTGTACGAGTGTGTATGTGTGTGTGTGTGTGTGTGCTAATGGTAATAATGAACCTCGACTTCAGTCGATTTATCCGACTTTACGTCGGTCTCAGCAAACATATTTAAAAGCATAAAATGTTTTGTTTTTTTAAAGTAACACGCGTGACCGTGTCTGTGGTAAGAAGTTTGCTTCGCAACCACATTGTTCCGGGTTCAGTCCCACTGTGTGGCACCTTGGACAAGTGTTTTCTACTATTTTTTGGACTGACCAAAGTCTTGTGAGTGGAACTGGTAGAAGGAAACTAAAAGAAACTTTTATGTTTGTATATGTGCCACCTGCACAGGTCTGGCACCTGTGCAGGTGGCACGTAAAAAACACCCACTACACTCGCGGAGTGGTTGGCGTTAGGAAGGGCATCCAGCTGTAGAAACACTGCCAGATCTGACTGGGCCTGACGAAGCCTTCCAGCTTCACAGACCCCAGTTGACCCGTCCAACCCATGCTAGCATGGAAAGCGGACGCTAAATGATGATGATGATGATGATGATGATGTATGTATACACACACACACACACACACACACACACATATATATATGCCTGGGTGTGGGGGGTGGGTGTATTAGGTATCGGAAAGGTGGGTGGGTGATATTTAAATGGAAAATAATGGGAAGAGAGATGAAGATTAGATAAAATATATCCGCATCTGTAAAGCTGCTTCGTCAATCGACGAATATCTCCGGCTGTCTGTCTGTCTCTATATTTATATATTTATATACTCTCTCTCTCACACACACACACACACACACACACATATCTATATATATATATATATATATATACACACACACACAGACATGCATACATACATTTTGTGCATTCACATACGTGGATAGATAGTTCAATAGTTTGATAAAGTGTATGTGTGTGTGGCTGTGTGTGGTGGTGCGTGCACGCGTTTGCGTGCAAATTTAGAAATGATAGCGGAATATTTACGAAAAGGGTGACTCTAAATAGAATGAATTAACTTCATCCACCTACCTACCTACCTACCTACCTATCTATCTATCTATCTATCTATCTATCTATCTATCTATCTATCTATCTATCTATCTATCTATCTATCTATCTATCTATCTATCTATCTATCTATCTATCTATCTATCTATCCATCTATCTATCTATCTATCTATCTATCTATACTCACATATCTCTCTCTCTCTCTCTACTATCTCTCTCTCTCTCTACTATCTCTATCTCTCTCTCTCTCTACTAAATCTCTCCTCTCTCTACTACTATCTCTCTCTCTCTCTCTCTCTCTCTCTCTCTCTCTATATATATATATTATATATATATATATATATAAATATATATATATATATATCACCGTGACCGACCAGACCATCAGATGTTGTTATACATCGCTGGTCACAATGCGCTTCGCATTGTTTTAGCCTTCAAATGACGCCACCCCGCTGGCTAAGCGAGCAGGCCAACAGAAGAAAGAGTGAGAGAAAGTTGTGGCGAAAGAGTACAGCAAGGATCGCCACCAACCCCTGCCGGAGCCTCGTAGAGCTTTAGGTGTTTTCGCTCAATAAAAACTCACAACGCCCGGTCTGGGAATCGAAACCGCGATCCTACGACGGCGAGTCCGCTGCCCTAACCACTATGCAGCCGTAGACAAATCGAGAGATTGACATCCATCCATCCATCCATACATGCATACTTGTATGTATCTATGTATGTATATATATGTATGTATGTAACAAGTGTGGGCGTGTCTAAATGAGTAGAGGAGTCACACACATACACAGAATGAGAGATAGATAGATAGAAAGTGAGAGAGAGAGAGATAGAGAATGAGTGAGAGAGAAAGGGGCAAGTTGTTATTTATGCCTTATACAGCAAAGTCTACTCGCAAGGAATATGGAAAAAGAATGTGCGGGGGGGGGGGGCGAACTGTAGCATTAGATGAAGGGTCACCAAAACAACAGTGTAACACACCTACTGCAAGAGGCGCCCATCAATTGGAACAGCGGTAGAAAAAAGTGTGAATCCGCAGAAGGACTGAAAAGCCTCACCCATGATTCTTATGTTTAAATGAAAATTCAAGTGTGGCATTACTCGAAATTGTGTTGCAGACATCATTTATGTATTGCTTTATGTTTTCACTTGCTTCAATCATTCGACTGCGGCCATGCTGGAGTACAACCTTAAAGGGTTCTAGTCGAACAGATCGAGCCAAGAACTTATTTTTACAGCCTAGTATTTATTCTGTCAGACACTTTTGCCGAACTGCTAAGTTATGGGGATGTAAACACACCAAGAAGTGGTGCTGAGGACAAACACTGACACAAAGACACACACGTATACATTTTTTGTTTGTTCCTTCTCGAGCCATGCCTGGCTCATAAGGGCCGGTTTCCCGGTTTCCATGGCGTATAGGTTCCCCACCTAGACGGGACGCTGGTCCGTCGCAGGTGAGCTGCAAGATGCAGCCTCCACATACACGCGTATGTGCCTCCACATACACACGTACACACACACATACGACGGGCTTCTTTCAGTTTCCGTCTACCAAATCCACTCACAAGGCTTTGGTCAGCCCAAGGCTATATAGAAGACACTTGCCCAAGGTGCCACGCAATGGGACTGAACCCAGAACTATGCGGTTGGGAAGCAAGCTTCTTACCACACACTCACGCCTGAGCCTATCTATCTATCTATCTATCTGTCTATCTGTCTGTCTGTCTGTCTGTCTGCCTGCCTGCCTGCCTGCCTGCCTGGCTGCCTGGCTGCCTGGCTGGCTGCCTGGCTGCCTGGCTGCCTGCCTGCCTGCCTGCCTGCCTGCCTGCCTGCTTGCCTGCCTTTTCTTTGAGTTTTATTCAAGTCCTTCCTAAGAGAGTCCAAGCCGGTCGCTACCAAAGTGACAAGAGTCTTTGAATTAAGAGAATTTCCTGTGTTTGGGAATAAGCGGTGGAGCTTCTGTGCTGATGGAAATGTGTCGATGCATGCACCCAGATGTGTGCATCTGTTCTTCCTGGGAAAAAAACCTAGTATTTTTTAGGTACATAGCATTTATGATAACGGGTACAAACGAGACTTTATAGTCCGGGTACGCCAGCTGTAAGTTCTGCATTAATTCACCATAAATGTTCTCTTTCTCCTGGGCTTATGATTGCATCATTCACATCTGTTGAGCGGCTGGTTTCCACAACAGTGTTTCCTGTCCTACAGAACAATGGTCGGGTCTGTTATGTTTTGTACCGAATTGCTCTTTTCATTGGAGTGTTCCAGCCGTATTCCCTGTTTTTTTAAAAATGTGAATCCAGGCTTGTTCTAACTTGACTTTGATGTATGTATGTATGTATGTATGTATGTATGTATGTATGCATGTATGTATGTATGTGTGTATGTATGTGTGTATGCATGTATGTATGTATGTATGTATGTCATTGTTCAGTTTTATTTCAATCTGTGGCGGAACTCACTCGATGCTGGATATATACCAGAAGACCTTCTATCCCAGTCTGTTGTCCCAGTTTTCAAAAAAGGAAACAAATCGCTTGCCGTGAATTACCGTCCAATCTCACTCACCTCTCACATCATTAAGGTATTTGAGAGAGTGCTGAGATCGCGTATAACTCACTTCCTTGAGAGTCATAATATGCTGAATTCCAACCAGCATGGATTCCGTAATGGAAGAGATTGCCTGGCGCAGCTACTGCATCATTTTCATGACGTTTTGAGAGCCTTGGGAGAGGGTTCCAACACTGATGTCATCTACCTTGATTTCAGCAAGGCCTTTGACAGGGTTGATCATAAGATCCTTTTGAGAAAACTGTCCAATATTGGTGTCACTGGAAAGCTGCTGCAGTGGATCAAGTGCTTCCTGTCTAACAGAACCCAACATGTTGTAGTCGAAGGAGTCAAATCCAGCCCGGCCAAAGTCAGCAGTGGTGTCCCACAAGGCACTGTGTTGGGCTCACTTCTTTTCATCATCTACATAAATGATATTACTGACACCATCAAACACAGTAACATCAGAACCTTCGCTGATGATTCCAAGCTCCAGAAGGTCATCAATGGCGTGGATGACCGAAAAAGCCTTCAGTCAGACCTACTGGCTGTTGTCCAATGGGCGGAAAGGAACAACATGTTGCTAAACGAAGACAAATTCGAACTGATCCACTTTGGAAGGGAGGACGCTCTGAAACTCCCATACTCCCTTCCTTCTGGAGAAATTATCATGGCGTCTAACAACATCAGAGACTTGGGAGTAACAGTGGACAACAACATAAGCTGGGCTACACATATAAGCAGCAAAGTTGACATGGCCCGCAGAATGTGTTCCTGGATTCTCAGAGTTTCTTTTTCTTTTTTGTTTTTCGGACTGTTTCTGTTGGAAGTTGTGAGTTGGACAGAGCCGTGGATCAATATTGATGTAACGTCTATTATATAACTAACAAGATCATGAAACAATTGTAAACGTATGGAATATGCATCTACTCTCTCACATTACTTTTCTTATCCGTTCTAGATATATATGTGTTTGTGTGTGCAGGTGTATGTAAATATATATACATATATGTATGTATATTGGCGTGTTGACATATATACCCACATATATACAAACATAAGTAAATATAAATAGACACTGACACACACACACACAGACACACACATATATATATAAACATATACAGATACACATACACCTGTGTATATATATCTTTTACACTTAATTCAGACAGTACCGTTCATAAATTGTAGTTTTACTGCCGTTCCAGATGGGACTATTCACAAAACGCTTACAAACACACACACACGCACGCACACACACACAAACACACACACACACACACACACACACACACACACACACACACACACACACACACACACACACACGTGTATTTGCGTGCAAGTGAGATTGACAGAGGAGAGAAACCTGGAAGCAATTAATTAAAACTCATATCTATTTATCATCATCATCATCACCATCACGATCATCATTACCCTCATCATCATCATCACCATCATCATGTCGTCGTCGTCGTCGTCATCACCATGATCATCATTATTGTAATCATTAGTATCATCATCATCATCATCCTTAATATAATTCGTCTCTTTCTTCTGTTTTTTCTTCTTGCTATTATTATTTATTATTATTTATTATTGTTATTCTTATTATTATTATTGTTGTTATTATTATTATTATCATTATTATTATTATTATTATTTTATTATTACTATTATTATTATTATTATTACTATTATTATTATTATTATTATTATTATCATTATTATTATTAATATTGTTGTTGGTATTGCGGTAACCACTACCACCATCACCTCCATCCCCACACCCCCACCACCTTCCTAAAAACTTTCTAAACACAAGACGAACGTAAATATTTTGCTGTGTTGCTAAATCCTTCCTCCCCGCCACTTCCATCACTTTACCGCCCCCGCCTCCTTGATACTCCCCTCCGCACCATTCTCATATTGTTGTTGTTTGTGTTGTTGTTTGTTTACATATCTTATCGTTTCATTATGTTACCTCCTCATTCCCATCTTTCTCCTCATTTCTAATCAGGTCTGTCTGTGCGTCTCACCTATCTAGCTCAGAATTAATTAAAAATGAAGGTACATATATATATGTATGTATATGTATATGTGTATGCATGTATGAGTGTGTGTGTATACACACGCACATATATACATATGTATATATGTATCTATTTATATACACATACGTTTATATATATATAAACATACATACATATACATATATATGTATGTATGTATATATGTATATACATTATATATATACATATATATTTATATGTATATATATACTCAGACATATATATGTATGTATGTATATATATATATGTATATGCATTATATATATACATATATATTTATATGTATATATATACTCAGACATATTTATATATATATATACATGCAGACAGAGAGACACTCACGTATGTATACATACATATATATATATATATATATATATATATACATACACACATCTATATTTCTCTCTCTCTGAATGTGTGTACACACACACACACAACACACACACAATGCCACATATCTCTCAAGATCTTTCTATCTTCCTTCACAACATCAACAACACCTACAGCTGCAATAACGTCGCCAAAGATCCCCTCCGTAGCCGTTAAGCATGCTAGAAACAACAGCCAAATACCTCTCCTTAAAATCACCCCTTTCCATTTCCTTGAAGGTAAAAATGTGAAGCTTACACAGTACCTAATAACAGGCATAGGCATGGTTTCGATCGAGGGGTTTATAGACAAATTGTTTATAGACAAATTTATAACTACAACTCTCTTTTACTCTTTTACTTGTTTCAGTCATTTGACTGCGGCCATGCTGGAGCACCGCCTTTAGTCGAGCAAATCGACCCCGGGACTTATTCTCTGTAAGCCCAGTACTTATTCTATCGGTCTCTTTTTTGCCGAACCGCTAAGTGACGGGGACGTAAACACACCAGCATCGGTTGTCAAGCAATGCTAGGGGGACAAACACAGACACACAAACACACACATATATACATACATACATATATACGACAGGCTTCTTTCAGTTTCCGTCTACCAAATCCACTCACAAGGCATTGGTCGGCCCGGGGCTATAGCAGAAGACACTTGCCCAAGATGCCACGCAGTGGGACTGAACCCGGAACCATGTGGTTGGTTAGCAAGCTACTTACCACACAGCCACTCCAACTGTTGCTACTTCGTGTAGAAATCTAGGCAAACGGGGTCACAATCACCGCCGTGAGCCGTCCAATAATTTGGACCTGGAGATCTCCATTTCCAGCGACTTCGAGGGCCGCCTCCCAGTGGTGTCGGGCGTCAAAGAAAAGCCCTCGACTACAACAAGACGACCAAAGTTTTTTTTTCCAAGGTCTGGGGTCTCCCGCCCCTAAGCCCTAGACCATCACCTAATCACCCTTACCCATCTTGTTGCTTAACAACAACAACAATCACCACCGTGATAACAAAGACAAACAATGGTTTAAATTCTTTGGAGCCATTTATTTTCTACTCGTAGGGTTCCGCTTGATCCGAATCAACGGAACAGCCTGCTCGTGAAATTAACGTGTAAGTGGCTGAGCACTCCACAGACACGTGTACTCTTAACGTAGTTCTCGGGGATACTCAGCGTGACACAGAGTGATAAGGCCGGCCCTTTGAAATACAGGTACAACAGAAACATCGGGCAGGTGTACCGCGTGTACATACAAATGTATGGCAAGTGACCGGTAGACTAGAAAAATAAGAAAAATACAAAATAAGACAAACTTAAATACAAAAATTATTCAAACAGGGTTTTACTGATATTTGACTTCCGATTATACAACTTTCTTGTAACTAAGTTCGATGACAAAATACATTCGCCATGTTTATTATGACTGACACACACGCGGACGAAAAGTACCGAGAGAGAAAAAACAATGTTGGATATAGTGAAACACTCTCCCCTATGGATATACAATTATCTATACATCATCATAGGCGTAGGGGTGCTGTGTGATAAGTAGCTTGCTTACGAACCACATGGTTCTGGGTTCAGTCCCACTGCGTGGCACCTTGGGCAAGTGTCTTCTACTATAGCCTCGGGTCAACCAAAGCCTTGTGAGTGGATTTGGTAGACGGAAACTGAAAGAAGCCCGTCGTATATATGTATATGTATTTATATATATGCATGTGTATGTATATGTTTGTGTGTCTGTGTTTGTCCCCCCAACATCGCTTGACAACTGATGCTGGTCTGTTTACGTCCCCGTAACTTAGCAGTTCGGCAAAAGAGACCGATAGAATAAGTACTAGGTTTACAAAGAATAAGTCCTGGGGTCGATTTGCTCGACTAAAGGGGGTGCTCCAGCATGGCCACAGTCAAAGGACTGAAACAAGTAAAAGAGTAAAGGAGTATATGTCTCAGGTTAATGTAAGGAAAACAAGTAGAGATATTTGAATTGTCTTACAAAACCTTTGTCGGTTCGTCGTTCTAGAAGCAGCAGAAAACCAGTCCCACTGGTTGAAAGCCAGGTTGGCAGTAACATGAAATAACCGAAGAAGAAGAATATTCAGGGATGACAGCGGGTTTTCTGAGATACAGATGGACACAAGAGGAACCCAACGCCTCTTTCTGAAAACAGAACAACCTCGATCCCAGATACAAACCGGAAGTGACTCATTTCCGACAAGTTGTGGAACAATAATACCAGATAGTAAGACAGTAGATAACATCTTTCGAATTTCCTATTTTGTTTTTCACACATTCAATTACTCTTTTACTCTTTTACTCTCTTTTACTTGTTTCAGTCATTTGACTGCGGCCATGCTGGAGCACCGCCTTTAATCGAGCAAATCGACCCGGGACTTATTCTTTTGTAAGCCCAGTACTTATTCTATCGGTCTCTTTTGCCGAACCGCTAAGTAACGGGGACATAAACACACCAGCATCGGTTGTCAAGCAATGCTAGGGGGACAAACACAGACACACAAACATACACGCACACACACATATATATATATATATACATATATACGACGGGCTTCTTTCAGTTTCCGTCTACCAAATCCACTCACAAGGCTTTGGTCGGCCCGAGGCTATAGTAGAAGACAAAGACACTTGCCCAAGGTGCCACGTAGTGGGACTGAACCCGGAACCATGTGGCTGGTAAACAAGCTACTTACCACACAGCCACTCCTGCGCCTATGTAGGTTTGCAATAGATCTCTTTCAGAGAATTTCTTTAAGTGACCGATAACGTTGAACTATGGAAGACCTTAGAGAAACAAGCCTCGTTGTTTCTTACAATAAATAGATCTTAAGAAGTGGTTGTTAACTATTTTTCACTTATGGACCTCTTCGATTATCATTTTATTCTAGTGAAACTCCAAAGCCATTCGAGGTTTAAAAACTAATTTTATAGATACTCCTTAAAATATGCTAAATTATGGAAAAACCTTAGAAAAAGAAACTTAGTTGCTTTATAAATTTATTTACGAACCTTTCAAATATTCCTGTGGAACCCTAATTTACAACTTTGCTTGCACAGACTCTCAAAATTCATATATATATATATATATATATATATATATATACCAGGGGTCACCATAAATTGACATTCCATTAGAGAAGAGCGGATATCACCAATTGATGTTTCACAAATCTTACATGGCTAAGGTCATCGTTGAAGATAAGAGAATATTTTAATGATACTCTCGAAGGCGGCGGGTTGGCAGAATTGTTAACACACCGGGAAAAATGCTTCGCGGCATTTTGTCCGTCTTTATGTTCATGACTTAGTGAATAAGTATATTAGGCATACGACCGTAAAGTCGTGGAACGTTGTATACCTGAGCAAGACTTAATTTCACGTTGCTCCAGTCCACTCAGCTGGCAAAAATGAGGTGTACCTGTATTTTCAAAGGGCGACCCTTGTCAAATCTTGTGCCGAGCTAAATCTCCCTGAGAACTACGTTAAGAATATGCAAACGCGTGTCTGTGGAGAACACGTTTTCCGGTTCGACAAAAAGGCCGTTGCAATAAGTACAAGTTTCCTAACTAATCCTTTGAAAGCGGTGCCCCAGCATGGCCACAATCCAATGATTGAAACAAGTAAAGACAAATAATAGGGTACAGACAGCAAATAATTTGACCCAATAATAACTCCATTCAGAAAAATAGATCCAAGGTTAAACAGCCTTAAATTTTTAAACACCTTTCTCTGCACAGCCACTAGTTTCCCACACGCATATATTCATAAATTCACCACAAGATCACTCAAGAGACTGTTCTTCGATGAAATTTTATAAATATTCATATCAATTGTTTACGTCATCAGAATTTAGAAGTATCAACTATTTAAGGCTATAAATAATAGCCGTTTGGATAGCAAAAAGTCGAAGGCTACACCTGCGGTCATTTACACGCAAATGATCGACTAGGATATTTGTTGATACGTTTTTATATGACCATATATGGTGTTATTAATACCCACCAAGTTATTTTGCTGTGTGACCCAAACAGAAACGTTCTTGTATTCGTGTCTTTGAGAAAGCTTCAAGCGCCAAACTCGTGGACAGGGGATTGTTGCCGAAAATCTTTATCTGCCTGTCTCTATCTATCTATCTATCTATCTGTCTATCTGTCTATCTGTCTATCTGTCTGTCTGTCTGTCTGTCTGTCTGTCTCTATCTATCTGTCTATCTATCTATCTGTCTATCTATCTATCTGTCTATCTATCTATCTGTCTATCTATCTATCTATCTATCTATCTATCTATCTATCTATCTATCTATCATCTGCCTGTCTGTCTGTCTGTCTGTCTATCTGTCTGTCTGTCTGTCTGTCTGTCTCAATCTATCTATCTATCTATCTATCCTAATCTGTTTCCCCTTTTTACATTGACATTTCTGTGATACACGATCCCTATTGATCGGCCCCACTTCTTTTTCACGATCCCTTTTGATCGGAATTCGACCCCCTTTCTTTTACTTCTCTTCTTCCCCAAAAGAAGAGCTCTGCTTTGTATTTTGTCCCTTCTGTGTTCAGCCCTGCGTGGCCAATAAAGAAATCTATCTATCTATCTATCTATCTATCTATCTATCTATCTATCTATCTATCTATCTATCTATCTGTCATGACCACCACCACCTCAGCCAGCCCCACCACCACCACTACTACCAACAAACAAGAACAATAACGAATACAATAACAACAACATCAGCACCACCACCACCAACAACAACAACGACAACAATAGAAATAACAATGCCAAAATGTTATTAATTATTTCACTGTTTGTTATTAGTCTTAATGATTTGCCAGGTAATTAAGAGATCGCCCAACTACTTTGTTGTCGACCGCAACATAGTAATTAATACAACTTGCTACTAATTAACCTAAAAGCAAGTCTTCTGTCATCGCAATATAAAGTATGGCGCCGACACAAACGCACTCAGGCAAACACACACACACACACACACACACACACACACACTTGCATATAGATATATGTCAAGCATATACAAATATATACACACTCACGTACACACATACATACATATATAATTGCGTACGTACATACATATATATATATATACATACACGTACATACGTATATACACACGTACGTACGTTCATGCATACATACATGCATACGCACACACACATATATATATATATATATACATATATACACACATACGTGCATATATACATATACACATATGTACAAACATATATACATACTTATATACATAGGTACGTACGTACATACATGCATACATATATGCACACACATATATATATATATATACATATATACATACGTACGCATGCATACATGTGTATATACATGCATACATACACACGTATAGATATATATATATATATACACAAATATACATCCATGCACACACACACACACACACATATATAGATAGGCAGATAGATATAGAATATATATATATATATATATATATATATATATCCGTAATAATGAAGGGTGAAATTAATTAATTTGGAATAATTATCAATTACACCAAGTAGTCTTCGGCATGTAAAAGCCTCATTCGAGGAAAATTTAAGTAATACTAAGCAATAAAGGGTTAGCAACGAATTGCCTTACCACATACCGAATTTAGAAATAGCAGTCAAAGAGTTATAGCTATTTCTTCTACTAAAAAGGGAGATCTCAGTAAAAACAGCAATTGTTTTTACTGAGATCTCCCTTTTTAGTAGAAGAAATAGCTATAACTCTTTGACTGCTATTTCTAAATTCGGTATGTGGTAAGGCAATTCGTTGCTAAACCCTTTATTGCTTAGTATATATATATATATATATACTGGCATGCACACATGTGTACACATGCATATTTAGGCATATATATATGGATAGGCGTGTGCATGTGCGTGCCTATATATATAATATACATACATATATATATATTATATATATACGTACACACACCCACACACACACACACACACACACATATACACTTTTTAAGACGCCTTTCGACCATGGGATTGCACCTAGAAAGTTACCCTCCAAGGCACAAGTCCGGGCCAGGTTGTTTGTGGAAGACTAGCAGTCACCCATGCATACCAGCCTCCCCTCTCCATGCCCCTGATGTTTTCCAAGGGACAGGGAAAGGGGCCGATACAGCTTGGCACCAGTGACATCACAACTCATTTCTACAGCTGAGTGAACTGGAGCAACATGAAATAATGTGTCTTGCTCAAGAGTACAACACGCAGCCCAGTCCGGGAATCGATCTCATAACCTCACGGATGTATGTACTGGACAACTACAAGTCAAACCAAAAACTGAATGGGATAAGTTTATGCATAACAGAACCTCACTGTGCTCCAGCATGGCCGCAGTCAAATGACTGAAGCAAGTAAGGGAGTAAAAGAATATTCCTTTTGTGTCAATGATGTGAAGGAATATGGGAGTCTCCTGACTGACTGTTTTATAGTTTGTTGGCTGTTCCTCAGAGAAGAAGTGCTTACTTTCTCCCCAATCTATAACGTAGATCAGTTGATATGTAAAGCAGTCATAAATTAAGCTAGCACAGTTCGTCCTTAATAAAATAATAATGATTTTATGCTCAGCAGAGCATGAATAGAAAGGAAATAAATTAAAATATTATAAAGACTCGTTGGGAGGGGGTGGGGCAGAGAATAGAGAAAACTGTTTAGAAACGTGCAAGTACATGTATACGAGAGAGAGAGAGAGAGGAGAGAGAGAGGGGGGAAGAGAGAGTGGTGAAACAGATAGAGAAAGGGACTCAAAGAGTATGAGAGAGAGAGAGGAGGGAGAAGCAGTTGGAGAAGCGGAATGAAAGAGCGCTATAGAACGAATGTGAAACGAAAAGTGAGAAAGCAAGTCCTCAGTCCACTTGGCCGTTAGGAAGAACAACAAGATTTTATGAAGTGAAAACTTGATACAACTGTTCAAAATCTATAACACACACACACGCACGCACGCATTTCTATTGAGGAATGGCACCACGATTCCATTACCCGAATTCTTTTATTGGTTTGGTTTCTCTGATCGATTGATTGATCTGTTTGCTGAACGGATTTGTGTTACGGATCATAAATAGCACAAACAGCAGAGAAAACGAACGAACGATAATCTGTTGGGTTTTTTTTTCCCGAACGATTTGTCAGATAGAAATCAAATGAAAAGAAGGTTTAGCAAGATGGATTGGTGCAAGCGTTTCTTTCTGCGAAGACAATGTCGTAAAAGGAAAGTAATTTGTCAGAAACTGCAAGCAGCAGCGGCAGCAGCAGTAGCAGTAGTAGTAGTAGCAAATGTGTTAGATGCGTCCCAGAAGGAGAGGCTAGAGTTTACGGAAATCTCGTCCCAGGAGACAGGATGAAATAAGCAGAGAGCATGTATAAAAGGGAAGAAATTCCTTTGAGCATGTGTGAAGGAGAGAGAAGAGAGGGAGAGAGAGAGAGATGGAAAGGTAGGCAGAGAGAGAGAGAGGGAGAGAGAGAGAAAGGTAGGCAAAGAGAGAGAGAGGGGGAGAGAGAGAAAGGTAGGCAGAGAGAGAGAGAGAGAGAGAGAGAGAAAGGTAGGCAGAGAGAGAGAGGAGAAAGGTAGGCAGAGAGGGAGAGAGAGAGAAAGGTAGGCAAAGAGAGAGAGAGAGAGGGAGAGAGAGAGAGAAAGGTAGGCAGAGAGAGAGAGAGAGAAGAGGGGGAGAGAGAGAGAAAGGTAGGCAGAGAGAGAGAGAGAGAGGGAGAGAGGGGCATTGACTTTAAAATGTAATACTTGTATGGAAAATAACTGAAGCGCAAATGATAAGGAGAAATCGTAAAATCTGTTTTTCGAGGGTTCTGCCCTGGAGACAGCTTTGGTTATTGTTTGATGCGAGCGGATCATTTACTGCGGGATTAGAAGAGGACCATTTACTGCGGACCTTCTATATGTAGCTGAAAAACAGAATTAACAATAAAACAATTGGAAGGTGTTTGTAATTGGGAAAGAGAAATACAGGTAAAACACCGATGTTGTGGACAATAAATGGTCCGGAACCTCTCAGAATCCGGACTAATTAACATACTGATGATACACGGTTTTCTTTTCTTTTATTCTTTTTACTTGTTTCAGTCATTTGACTGCGGCCATGCTGGAGCACCGGCTTTTCGTCGAGCAAATCGACCCCAGCACTTATACTTTGTAAGCCAAGTACTTATTCTATCGGTCTCCCTTGCCGAACCGCTAAGTTACGGGGACGTAAACACACCAGCATCGGTTGTGAAGCGATGTTGGGGGGACAAGCACAGACACACAAACATACACACGCACATATATGCATATACATATATACGACGGGCTTCTTTCAGTTTCCGTCTACCAAATCCACTCACAAGGCTTTGGTCAGCTTGAAGCTATAGTAGAAAACATTTGCCCAAGATGCCATGCAGTGGGACTGAACCTGGAACCATGTGGTTGGTAAGCAAGCTACTTACCACACAGCGACTCCTATGCCTGTACGGGTGTTTAATTTAATTCCCCTTATTTTTTGTCTTTTATTTATTTCGATCATTAGACTTCGGCCATACTGGAGCACCGCCTTGAAAGGTTTTAGTCGAATACCTCGACCCTAGTCCTTTTTTTTAAAGCCTGGTACTTATTCTATATGCGGAGGCGCATGGCTTAGTGGTTAGGGCGTTGGATTCATGATCGTAAGATTGTGGTTTCGATTCCTGCGCCAGGCGACGCGTTGTATTCTTGAGCAAAACGTTTCATTTCACGCTGTTCCAGTTCACTCAGCTGGCAAAAAAGAGTAACCCTTCGAGGGACTAGCATCCCATCCAGGTGGGGAATATATAAGCCATGGAAACCGGGAAGCTGACAAGGCTGAGTAGAACCTGTCACGTTCTGTGACTCGCTGAATCCCTCTGATGACTACGTTTAAGGGTATGTGTGTCTGAGGAGTATTCAGCCGCGTGCACATTAATTTCACGACGAGGTTATTCTGTTGATCGGAACAATTGGTACACTCGTCGTCGTAACCGACGGAATGTCTTTTTTTTTTTTTTAGAGTGGGATGTCTATTAGGGAACTGTTTTTGCTCCCTTACTATCTGAAATCGCTCACTTGGAACCCCTCCCTTCATTGATCAGCTGTCTACCGTAAACCAGCTCCGTTGCATGACTTTTAGAGGCCCCCTGCAACTTTTTGTTTCAAGGCCCCATCCCTTCAATCAAAACTCATAATCTACGCACCTTCTATTCACATCTATATTTTATTTTATTCTATCTGAAGTTCAATATTTCACATTATCCTAAAGAACATCTTTAAAACTACAACAAGTCAAATTTATTTAGGTCTATTACAAATTTCAATAAGTAAAACTTCCAGATATAAATAAAAGAGCATTTTTATAATCCAAGCAACTTCAAAGACAAACACGAGGCACTTTTCCCTTTGTGATATCATTGATCAGTTCAGAATAATCAAAAACTGAGAGCAAAGTTTGTGTTCAATAGATGTCGTAGACAATCCACAAAGTCTGCTACACGTTCGTGGTACAATGTAATATTTTTACAAGAACTTTTGCAGGTACAATGTATTACCATTTTATTTCTTGAAATTTTCGATAAACATAGTTTAATTCTTGTTCAACATCTTAACCAAAATAGATATATGTATTTCTTTACTACCCACAAGGGGCTAAATCAAAATAAATATATGATTCATCTATGTACTTTGATCTTAATATGGGGCCCCTCAACCGCAGAGGCCTCTTGCGACTGCAGGGGTTGCAGGGGTTTAGCGACGTCCCTACCGTAAACCTGTATGGTGAGGATTTACAATTTTCAGAGTCAATCAAAGGCCCTGTTGATGTCCCAAAAACCTTATATAGGGCCTCAGGATCATACGCAAAGGGTCAAATAAAAACAATATTCAATGAGATATTAAAAAAAGGAAAAAGAAACAAAAAACATTTAGGAGAAGAGGACGGGAAGTCTTGTGGGTTTGTGTCCTTTCGGTATCCGTCTACATTATTGCCCCTAACGATGTGCTCTCCATGTTCAGTATTTAATTAGAAGCAATCCAACAACTAATTACTAGGGAGATTGCTTCTCTGCAGCAGCTGAATAAACTACGAGATGGAGACGTTGAAAGCTTTTAGAATCTCTCCATCTGCGGAGCGAAGAAAGGAGGAGGAGGAGGAGGAGAGCAATTCACCGTGGCTTTCATTTGCAACGACCTTGGAGACACGTGACTTCTCTACTTGACGGCGATAGAGTAACAACAACAACAACAACAAAACTGATGATGATGATGATGATGATAATAATGATAATAAATAATAATAGTAATAATAATAATAATAATGATTTGTGTAATTGGTGTGGAGAAGACACTCGGCAAGAAAGAGAAACGAAATTGAAGGAAAAAGGAAAAAACAAAACAACAAAAATGATGATGATGATGATAGTGATGAGAACAACAATAAAAATAACAACTATAAGTTCAATGATAGCAGCAGAAACACTATTGTCATTTTAAATCACTATTATTATTATTAATATTATTAATATTTTTAATATTATTATTATTATTAATATTATTAATATTATTATTATTATTATCGTTAATATTATTATTATTATTATGGTAATATTTAAGGATTGATGTTACACCTCCCGAAGATAAAGAAACTATAAGAGTTATTACCATTATTACCATTATTATTATTATTATATTATTATTATTATTATTATTTTATTATTTATTATTTATTATTATTTTATTATTATTTATTATTATTAATTATTATTATTATTATTATATTATTATTTATCATTATTATTATTATTATTATTTATTATTATTATTATTTATTATTATTATCATTATTATTATTATTTATTATTTATTATTATTATTATTATTTATTATTTATTATTTATTATTATTATTATTTATTATTTATTATTATTATTTATTATTATTATTATTAATTATTATTATTACCATTATTATTATTACTGTTGTTGCTGTTGTTGTTGTTGCTTCTCATTCTTGTTAATGTTATTACGATATTATTATGGAAAAACATTGCGCATCAATTATAATAATAATAAACCATTAATAACGATAATATAACATTAATAACCAATTAATAGTGCTTCTTCTTCCTTCTTTTCAGTTTGTTTTTGTTGTCCTTGTTCCTTTCCATCTCTTCGCTGACGTATTTGATCTTCGCTTTTAAGAATCTTCCACTACGTTTTCACCCACTTAACGACTATCATACACTCGAAGCGAATAACGCTTAAGAAGCTTTTAAATTTTTAAATAAAACCCTCTCTCTCCATCTCTCTTTTCCCCTCTCCCTGCCTCTCTCCCATTCTTCCCTTCCGCCCCATCTCTCTCTCCCCCATCTCTCTCTCTCTTTTCTCTCTCTCTCTATCTCTTTTCCCTAACTTTCTTTCTCTTCCTCTCTACCTTTGACTTTGTCTGTCTGTCTGTCTGTCTGTCTCTGTCTCTCTCTATCTTTCTCTCTTTGTCTCTCTATTCCCCTTTCTTTCTCTCCCCTCTCTCTTTCCTTCTTTCTTTTCTTTCTTTCTTTTTCTCTCTCTTTCCTTCTCTCTCTCTTTCTTTCCTTCTTTCTTTCTCCCTTCTTTCTTTCTTTCTCCCTTTCTCTCTCTCCCCTCTTTCTTGCTATCTTTCTCTCTCTCTCTCTCTCTCTTTCTTTCTTTCTTTCTTTCTTTCTTAATGTTAACTAATCACAGATATCTTTTCACCATCTTTCTACTTGCTTCAGTCATTGGCCTGCGGTCATGTTGGAGCAATGCGATCATGAGTACAACACCCTGGCCACTAGGCTACGTGCCTTCACACACACACACACTCATTTTTGCCAGCTGAGTAGACTGGGGCAATGAGAAATAAAGAGTCTTGCTCAAGGGACACAACGCGCCACTGGGTATCGAACCCACGACCTTCACGATTATAATAATCCTTTCTACAATAGACACACGGCCTAATATTTGGAGGAGGGATTAAGTCGATTACATCGACCCCAGTACTAAACTGGTACTTAATTTATCGACCCCGAAAGGATGAAAGGCGAGATCGACCCCAGCGGAATTTGAACTCAGAACGAGAAGACAGATGAAATGCTGCTAAGCATTTTGCCCGGCATGCTAACGATTCTGCCAGCTCGCCGCCTTCTTCACAACTATAATAATACCCGGCGAGCTGGCAGAAACGTTAGCACGCCGGGCGAAATGCGTTGCCGTATTTTGTCTGCCGTTACGTTCCGAGTTCAAATTCCGCCGAGGTCGACTTTGCCTTTCATCCTTCAGGGGTCGATAAATTAAGTACCAGTTACGCACTGGGGTCGATGTAATCGACTTAATCCGTTTGTCTGTCCTTGTTTCTCTCCTCTGTGTTTAGCCCCTTGTGGGTAGTAAAGAAATATATAATAATACTCCTGGTAAATACAAAAGTGGGCGCTTTGCTAATTGATAGAAACCTCGTTATTTTGAGCTATAAACACAAGACCACAGGGCCACCACTTCCTTGTACGTCTTCCGAGTTTTCAGTCGAACGAAATCGTAGCTGCTAAAAACATAATCGCTGGTCATAAAGAGTTAAGTCATATTCGAGGTGTGAGCTGTTTCTTAGACCGATTTTTGTGTTTGTAAGAAGTGGTAAACCCCAATTTCCAGTTATGTTGTAGCCGAGGGCAAAAGCACTTTAGTCACTTCATTAACAAAAATGTATTTGTTTTCTTTTCTTCTTCAACCTTCTTCAACCGGAATCCATTGAAATACATCGCTGTAGTTTCAAGTAATTTCGAAGAAAAGATAAACAATTTAGTAAAATAAATGTGTTATTCTTAAGTTGGTGTTTGAAACACGAATTAGCGTTAAATTTTAATGGAAGATTGTAACTGAGATCACTTTAACCCTTTGGTTACCATATCTCTGTTGAAATACACCATATTTGTTTCAATTTACGGAGATGTACTTGCATAGCAAGTGACCTGATCTGAGATGGTGTGCTGAAACAAAAACCGTTAGGTTCACTTCAACATTTAAATTTGAGCTGAGATGCAGTATGGAATTTTGTCAGGGAACAGGTCGCAGTCTCAAAGCGACGATCATATTTTGACAAATTAAATTTAAATGTTGAAGTAAATCTAATGGTTTTTGTGTGTTTCTTAAATGGCTTATAAACACCTTCCACGCTGCAATTGTTTTTGCTTCAATGAATATTTGTTTCAATTTACGGAGATGTACTTGCATAGCAAGTGATCTGATCTGAGATGGTGTGCTGAAACAAAAACCTTTAGGTTCACTTCAACATTTAAATTTGAGCTGAGATGCAGTATGGAATTTTGTCAGTGAACAGGTCGCAGTCTCAAAGCGACGAACATATTTTGACAAATTAAATTTAAATGTTGAAGTAAATCTAATGGTTTTTGTGTGTTTCTTAAATGGCTTATAAACACCTTCCACGCTGCAATTGTTTTTGCTTCAATGAATATTTGTTTCAATTTACGGAGATGTACTTGCATAGCAAGTGATCTGATCTGAGATGGTGTGCTGAAACAAAAACCTTTAGGTTCACTTCAACATTTAAATTTGAGCTGAGATGCAGTATGGAATTTTGTCAGTGAACAGGTCGCAGTCTCAAAGCGACGAACATATTTTGACAAATTAAATTTAAATGTTGAAGTAAATCTAATGGTTTTTGTGTGTTTCTTAAATGGCTTATAAACACCTTCCACGCTGCAATTGTTTTTGTTTCAATGAATATTTGTTTCAATTCACGGAGATGTACTTGCATAGCAAGTGACCTGATCTGAGATCGTGTGGTGAAACAAAAACAAATGCAGCGTGGAAGGTGTTTATACGCCATTTAAAAACATACAAAAACCGTTAGGCTCATTTCAACATTTAAATTTAATTTGTCAAAATATTTTCGTCGCTTTGAAACCGCGACGAAATTTTGCCAGTGAACCGGTGGCGGTATCACAGCGACGAAAATATTTTGACAAATTACTTTTAAATGTTGAAGTAAATCTAACGGTTTTTGTGTTTTTTTTAAATGACTTATTAACACTTTCCACGCTGCAATTGTTTTTATTTCAATGAATATTGAAAAATTTAAGAATTTAGCAAAATATCTTTGTCATTATTAAATTAGTATTTGGAACACGGATTAGCATAATATTTTGATGGGAGGTTTTTCATTAGATAACTTTGACCCTGTTGACTTTGTTTCGATGAATTTTGAAAGAATTAAGAATACAGCAAAATATCTTTTCCGTTCTTAAGTTAGTTAGTTAATTTGGCTCAAAAGCAAATAGCAAGGCCATGTTGGGGGACATGGAGTTAAGTACAGGGTGGTGTTCATGTAAAGAGTTCAGGCCACTTGAGGTCAAAGGAGACTTTGAACAAAGCGGTCGTCGGCATCTTCACCATCTCGTCTGGCAGCTTGTTCCACGGATCCGCAACCCGGACGGAGAAAGCTCCTCTCCTTCGATTGAGATGAAATCGTCGCAGGTAGAGCTTTTCGGAATGACTCCGCAGCCGACGCTCTGGAGCAAGAGTGAAGAATAGCTCTTTCGAGAGGTTACACTTTCCGCTTATGATGTTGTGGGCGAGAATGAGATCACCACGGCGGCGGCGTTTTTCTAGAGAATAAAGGTCCAGCGTCCTCAGCCTTTCTTCATAGGACAAATTTTTGAGACCATGAACTATGCGGGTAGCCAGCTTCTGCACTCTTTCGAGATGCTGTATGTCTTTGAGGAGATAAGGAGAAGAGGCTTGAATCCTGTATTCCAATATGGGTCTCACCAGCGTGACATAGAGTGGTAGGAGAACGGTGTTTGGAACATAAATTAATATAAATTTTTGATGGAAAGTTTTAATTTAGAACACTTGAAATGTGAATATCCCCAATGCATTCTGGGGCTGTCAGAATGCATTGATAGATTCGACATTTTTTTGTAAAAAGTATAACTGTCACATTATCTAGAATTCCAATAAAATGTCCTTGGAATTTATTAATATTGGCAAATTCTTCATACAAATTCTTAATGTCAACAGTCAATAAAATTCTCACGCAATTATATTTCTCATCATCTGTTGAAATCTAATGAATCAATTTTGTTACCAATTTTGCCACACAGTTCAAGATAATATTCGGTACATTATTAGACATTATTACCCCAATCTTCTGCTAGTAGACTGAATGCTGGGAAAATAAATAGTTTTTCATGTTGTTTTTCTTCATTGCTTCGCTTTCCTTTTTCACGATTTGACAAAAACTTGTTATTTTTAAAACGCATTTATTTCCTCTACTAACCTAATAATAGTCCGGTGGCAGCCATGTTGAGAAATATCTCATTTATCGGTCGTTGCAAACGTCACGACACTCATTTCGGTTTAATCTCCTGTCATTAAAAAAACATTAATTCACCATTTTAAAAATATCGAAAACAGATTTTTTAGTAGAAAATGGTTTATAAAATAAAGTGACACATTCCGTTTGTTTTTTTTATTAGAGTACTGCCAATAAACTCCAAAAACACGTATCATTTGCTCATGTCAATTAATTTGGGTTTATTTTTGCAAAGGTACTGCCAAGGAACTCCAAAAATGGGTACCTTTGCTAACATCGATTTCTTTTATCTTTTTTTTTTATTTGTTTCAGTCATTTGACTGTGGCCATGCTAGAGCACCGTCTTTAGTCGAGCAAATCGGTCCCAGGACTTATTCTTTGTAAGCCTAGTACTTATTCTATCAGTCTCTCTTGCTGAACCGCTAAGCCACGGAGACGTAAATACACCAGCATCGGTTGTCAAGCGATGGTGGGGGAGGACAAACACAGACACACAAACATATACATACATTATATATATATATATATATATATATATATATATATATATATATATATGTATGCGAAGGGCTTCTTTCAGTTTCCGTCTACCAAATCCACTCACAAGGCTTTGGAAAGCCCGAGGCTATAGAAGACACTTGCCCAAGGTGTCACGCAGTGGGACTGAACCCGGAACCATGTGGTTGGTAAGCAAGCTACTTACCACACAACCGTTCCTGCGCCTAAATTTGTTCAATTTTTGTGTTACCAAGGTCGGCCAATAAACTCCAAAGACGCTACCTTTCCTCATACCTGCTGATTTGTTTCCTTATCAAGGCACTGTCAACGATAAATTCTAAAAATGGCTACCCTTACTCATATCAGTCGACCTATCAAAATGGATGCTAAATATTTCACTTGCTTTTGCCTTTATAACGAAAATCAATAATTCTTTAATTAAAGATCTCCCGATATTTCATCACTTCGGCACCAGATCGTATCGTTTGACAATGGAATATAGAGCAACTTCTTGGCAACATAATCTCCACCTCAAATACACATCATATCAATATTTGATGCTTGTACGAGACTCCTTTCAGTGTATCCATCGTCCATCAAACACGAAGTAACGCATCAATGAACTCTTTTGTACTGAAGGAGGATATAGTATTATTATTTAAGCTACAAATTTGATGTCGCTAAACAGGCGTCTCTTTCCTTTCTTCGTTCAATAAAAAGTTGTCTTTCCACACAAAACCTTTACGGTCCACTTCCGAAAGTCATTTCGAGTGTGTATCATGCTTTAGTGAATTGTTACTTAACACTTCTCATGTCTCTCTCTCTCTCTCTCTCTCTCTCTCTCTCTCTCTCTCGTCTGTGTGTGTATAGAATCCTTTCTGCTATAGACACAAGGCCTGAAATTTGGAGTGGGGTGTGGGTATTGTCGATTACATAGACTCCACGAAAAGAGGAAAACCAAAGTCGACCTCGGCAGAATTTGAACTCAGAACGCAGCGACGGGCGATATACTGCTAAGCATTTCGCCCGTCATGCTCACTCCACCCACTTTATTTATATTATATATATATATATATATATATAATATATATATATATATATATATATATATATATAAAGGGAAGGTTTACGAAAATAAACAAAGACGAAGGCAGGTGTGTACAAACAAACAATGTATTAGTATAGCGCTCAGGAATAGAAAAAGTCTTTTACGTTTCGAGCCTACGCTCTTCGACAGAAAGATACACAGAAAAAACAAGGAGAGAAAAAAATGCGTGTAGGAGCTAAAGATCTATCATATATATAAACAATTATATATATATATACTGAAACTGCCAGAGATTTATTATTGCTATATATATAAAATACAAAATGGGACAAGAACGCAAAGCATCCGGACAGTTAGGTGATGCTAAAAGGGACAACAAAACATCCAGATAGACGATACAAAGAAAACAAGGATGGGTCGTTCGAAGCCCTCTATCCTCAGTCAAGCACCAGATTATCCTCGCAATTATTCTTGAGATTGCTCCAATCTGGCCAGCCCCAAGGAAAAACTAAGCTAAGAGCATTAGATTTCTTGGAAGAAAGCAGCATCTATATGTATATACATACATACATATATACATTCATACATACATACATGTGTAGGCGCGTGGCCTAGTGGTTATGTTGTTGCACTCATGATCTATCAATCATCGGTTCGATTCTCGAAATGAGCGGTGTGTTGTGTTATTTCACGCTTCTCCAGTCCACTCGGCGGTAAATAGGTAACACCCTGCAACGGACTATTCTTCCAATCAGTGTGGGGGTGAGGAATGCTGGCCTGTCCACCTAGCCAGCCGGGTGGCATCGTTCGAATGCAGAAACAATGCAAAGCTCATCGTGGGCCAGGAACGTATAACATCATTAGATTGTCTGGACAATTATGCGACCACATGATACAGCCGCGCACGCACACACACACATATATCTTCGTTTTCATATCTGGTTTGCAAGATTCCTTATATGAATTCGTGTGTTGGAAGGCCATAGTGTCAACATATAACACACTGATTCCATTTCCACTCATTTATTTAGCAGTGTCGCCCGGCGTTGCTCGGGTTTGTTTCGACCCTTTACAACTGGATTTTTTGAAAAGTAAAAATTCTGCATTATGTAGCTTGTTATTCTCTTTGAGTGAACAATTTTCTGGTTGAAATACACCGAAAAATGGCGACACAGCAGTCAAAAAATCGTAAAAAATAGGGATTTTCATAGAAAAAAAAGCACCTTTTTGATGTAAATAAATTTTTGGTGTTAACATGGTCCGATTTGAAGTTTTTCTGCAATGGAAGGAAGAGCAAGCCTTCTTCTATCATGCTCTTAATTTTGGTCAACTTGCGCCGCAGGGTCTCGGAGGAGATAGTGTTAGTTGAAGGCTACCAAACCTGCCACACACAGACGACTTCAGCTTTATTTATATAGATTTATTCCAGAGGGCTTTCTCGTCGCTGCATTTGCTACCGTATCAATAGATTCTGATTCTGACCGTCCGTTATTGCCGAAAAAGCATTCTGGAATGAATAAATAAATAAATAAATAAGTGGAAATTGTCATATTAAGGCAGTGTGACTCTCTCCAGACACATCAATATATATATATATATATATATATATATATATATTTGAGTAGTTGAATGAATTATCTTATTAAGGATAATTCGAAAGTTAACCGATACCTGGGTAGCAAATTCACATCAGAAAGAACACGGTTGAAGTTACGTCCCTAGGGCATAGACTACGTGCTTTCGTGCGGAAATTTGTATGTTTATTTTAAAAATATAAGTTTATGAAAGAATGGAGTTGAACGACTTGTTAACAAATTTCCTTTATTTTCGACATATGTTTCGAAGGCTGCATATGCAGATTTCTCATCATTATGCAGATTTCTCATCAGGAAAGGCAAGGAACTTATGTCGACATCAAAATGCACAAAAAACTTTTAGCTGACTGCTCTCAAGGAGCCCATGGCGATAATATATATATATATATATATAAATAAATTCAGGGTGAATACTTGATAATTGTAAGCACCTGTATATACCATTTAGTGGTGTAGGTGGTAGAGTATATTAATCAAAATAAAAACATGATGCCAAGGATTCAGCGGTACATATGTTTCGGGCCTTTAT
>NW_021835712.1:35000-38647 GCF_006345805.1 Octopus sinensis
CTTTTGGAATCTCATTCTGAAGGAATGTTTTTGTGAACTAGCATATGTCTTTTTAAGACCAGATATTGTCTTACAAGTTTTGTGACATATGACACAAGTCGTAAGAGGTGGTTGGTGTCCAAGATCGTTACCTATCAGGGCATTACGATTTTTATGTGACTTCATATGATTCACGTATCCCGCTTTTGACAACAGAACACGATCACACATAATACACACCCCATGTTCACTGTTGATTAGCGTTCCAATTGTTCCTTTGCGACAGGCCCTTTTAGGGTCAGATTGTTGAATCATCTTTTCCTCCCAGGCATAGCAACCGGTCCTGACAGCACCCCTCGACTTGTTCCGATCTGGAACATCAATTTCCCAATCACTTTTGATCATATATATATATATATATATCTTTATATATAAAAGTAAAGTTGTGTGTCTGTCTCCTACGATTTAGATTCCTAACTACTCCCACATTTTGCGGTGCAGTTTAACCAAAACCGGGTATCTTATAGTTGTGATTCATATCGAGCCCTTCTGGGTATTAGTGCGCGTCTACGATGAGTCTACGATTTAAAAAAAATTTACCATCATTTTTTTCCATTTTAATGCATTTTTTCGCTATTATATAAGGGAAGTAACTCTCTAAAAATGTCTACGATGAGTCAACGATTTAAAAAAAAAATTACCATAATTTTTTTTCCTTTTTTTTCATTTTTAATGCATTTTTTTGCTATGTTTTGGCTATAACTCTCTAAAAATGCTTATGTAGTTATTTCCCTTACAAACCCGAGCAACGCCGGGCGATGCTGCTAGTATATATATATATATATATATATGTAGTTGAAATTTATTTGACGTCTATCTTTAGCATATTAGGAATCCACTTTAGTGGTAATTCCTCTGATTAATTGTTATATATATGTATATATATGTATGTATTTGCTATTTGTGTCTGTGTTCGTCACCCCTCCCCACATTGCTTGACAACCGATGCTGGTGCGTTTACATCTCCGTAACTTAGCGGCTCGGCAAAAGAAGTTCCGATAGAATAAGTACTAAGCTTACAAAGAATAAGTCCAGGGTTCGATTTGTTCGACTAAAGGTGGTGCTCCAGCATGGCCGCAGTCAAATGACTGAAACCAGTAAAAGAATAAAAGAATAGACATATATATATGCGTATATATATACATGTGTATATATTTAACAATATACATATATATCCATATGCATATATTTAATGATATACTTATGTATTTGATTGTCATGGGCTTCTTTCAGTTTCCGTCTATGAAATCCACAAGGCATTTGTTGGCTCGAAGCTATTGCCAAAGGCACTTACCCAAGGCGCTACGCAGTGAGACTGAACCACACAGCCATGCCTGCGCCTATATATTGAAAAAAAAAATAATTAAATTTCATCTGAATTGGGATCGAACTCAGATCCCCCTGGTTGTAAATGGAACGTCTTAACCAAGCCGCCACCATGCTTTGTCGTCTGCCAGCAGTTTATAACTGAACAGGTTGATGGACGACATCTCAGTCGCTCACCTTCTGGCTAAATTTCTTTTTCTTTTCCGATGTTAAAGTGATTGCAGACAGAAGGAAGGTCGTGTTTATGTTTGCAGATGGTGTGTGAATGTCCGGACAATGAAAATCTTCCTACACAAAATCTATACAACAGGTAAGACTATCCGGTCGTTAACCTGAAAAATATTTTCTCCGATAACCACTTCTATTAAAAACATTGGATTATTGAAAAAAAAAAAAAAATTATAAATCGTTGTGGAGGAAAAGAAAAGGGAGAGTATGGGAATTCATTGTGTGGAGTCAACGTATGAAACGTCGCTGGGAAAGATCACTGAGAACCAAGGTAAAAAAAAACAAAAAAAACAACTGCAATCGGAGTTGAGTGATTTAGAAGTCTAGTACTTATTCTATCGGTCTCTTTTGCCGAACCGCTAAGTTACGGGGACGTCAACACACCAGAATCTGTTGTTAAGCGATGTTGGTGGAGGGACAAACAGACATACACACCACCACACACACACACACACACACACACATATATATTAAAGGTAGTACAATCGTGTGATCTTGAGTTCAGTCCCGTTGCGTGGCACCATGGGCAAATATCTTCTACTATTGTCCTGGGCCGACCAAACCTTGTGAGTGGATTTGGTTGACGGAAACTGAAAGAAGCCCATCATATATCTACTTACATAGATACATACATACGTACAAACGTATGCATATAATCTCTCTCTTTCTCTGTATATATGTATGCATATATAAATATATATGTATGTACGTATGTATATATATATATATATAATATATATATAATATATATATGTATGTAGCATATATATATATATATAATATATATATATATATATATGTATGTATGCATATATATATATAGTATATAATATATAATATATATATGTATGTATGCATATATATATATATATATATATATATACGTACATACATACAGGCATACATACACATACAGAGTGTCCACAAAAACACACCAACTGCGTTGCTGTGGGGTGGCGGCCATTTTGGATTTCCTTGCGTTCACATCAAATATGGTAAGTCACCTGAAAATGATAGAAAATATTCTTAGGGAATCTGTGGACACCGGATTTACCAATAAATTTGAATTACTTCAAATTGCGTCATGCAGTCAGTGTTTTTATGGACACCCAGTATATATGTGTTTTATGCACACACACACCACACACACAGGCGTAGGAGTGGTTGTGTGGTAAGTAGCGGTCACCTTGTTGGCCACCTCACTCCATTGAGAAAAATTGGAGTGAGGTGGCCAACAAGGTGACCGCTCTAACCCAGACCTGGTCTGGGCGGGCGTTATCCCTGCTAGGGAAGGCGGAGGTGGTGCAGATGTTTATAGCATCAGTAATCACCTACCGTCTGACCGTGGTGCCTTGCCCCGATTTGTGGCTGAACAAGTTGGAGAGAATCCTTTTCCGATTTTTGTGGAAAGGAGGAAAGCCACTTGTAAAGCGCTCTGTCTGCTGCCAGAAACCGCTAAAGGGTGGGCTAGGGATGCCTTGGTGAGGATGCGAAAACTCGCGTTAAGGTTGAGGCACCTCTGGCTTTACCTGGATGGAGAGCAGGTGTGGTCGCCGCACGTCCGGTTCTACCTTCCCCAGTTAACATCCCTAACGGACATCGGTGTATGGATCAAGCGGAGACCTAAACTGAGTGAATGGCATTTGGAGTGCCGTCAGGCGCTCCAGCTACTATCTCGGGTGGGCAACGCCGGCAACGGGAGTTCCACCACGGATTTCTATAGCGGGTTAGTGGAGATTAAGTCCGAAGACGCCTTGGGGAAGACCCTGGGCTACGATGAAAATCAGTTGGTCAACCTGTTCCGGAGGACGTTCGGGCCGGGGTATCTGGATAATTACCAGAAATCCCTAGCCTGGCAGTGTTTCCGTGCGGCTTTACCTGTTCGCGACAAGCTGTCAAGGCACGGTAGTGCCGTGTCGCCGACATGCCCGCGATGTGAGCAGGATAGGGAGACCGTCTTGCACGCATTCGTGGAGTGTCCGGAGTTATCGGGACTGATAGCTTTTGTTGAACAACTGTTGTCAGTGATGGGAAGAGTACAGCTATCAGCTGAG
>NW_021835713.1:0-2500 GCF_006345805.1 Octopus sinensis
CATCTGAATAAATAAAATTACTGCTGTTGTTTGTCAACAAGAACTTCCGGCGGTGCATAAATAAATAAATAAATAAATAAAAAGTTCTTGGGGTCGATTTGTTCGAGTAAAATAAAAACCCTGAAGGTGTCGCCCCAGCATAGCTGCAGTCAAAATGACTGAAAGAAGAAAGAGATAAGAGATATCAGTTAAATGAATGAAAATAGCAAATCAATGAAAAATGATTTAGAAGTTGTTGAATCATCAAAGGAATATGGGTGTCCAGGGCATATTGGAGAAATGTTTGCAAACGGAGTATCTATTTGAATCAAGCTTTGTCAATGGGCAGGTGTAAATTGTACGGAAGACAGATGGGTAGACGGTACCCGTAATTTGAGAACCCAGTCTTGTCAAACACTTTGTCATTCTTATTCTGCACCCGGGTTACGTTAAGGGTGCAAGACTGTGGAATACTCAACCGCTTGTGTGTATGTGTGTGTGTGTGTGTTGAGTTTGTGTGTGTGTGTGTGTGTGTGAGCGAGTGAGCGTGTGAGTTCATAGTAACTGAGGTGAGATATATTTCAGGTTGTTGAAGGTGTTTGTAAGGTGTATATCAGGTAAGGGGAATCTTTTTATAGCTGAAGGCTGCTTGAAATTGTATGTGTTGGGGGGCGGGGGACCCGATTTCATATACATGAATGCGATATTGAATTACATGTAATGGGACGGGGAACCATTTTATATCTGACGGCTGCATTGAATTACGCGTAGAAAGGCGGGGAACCGATGCACATATGAAGATAGCATTGAATTACGTGTAATAGGGCGGGGAACCATTTTTATACATGAGGGTGGCATTGGATTATGTATAATCCTATAAATCCACATTAAAGAAAATCTCATTAAATATACACAAAAATGTAATTACATTCATTGTGAAAATGTAATTAAAGCTCTTAAACTAAGATATGAAAATGTAAACTGACCTTTTATTAACTAAATATATATTTATGAAATAACAGTAATATTTATGGAATCAACAAAATATATTATTTTATATCCTGACACCAGACTTCTTCCATATGGTGGTACTTAAGAGCCTCAAAGGACCCCAGTTCCCTCCCATCCTGTACACAATTGTTGCCGATAGTGGTAAGTCTCTTGGTTCTCAGCCATTGGAAGAATGTAGGTTTGTTTTCGAAAATGTTTGCATTTTACAAGTTCCCGTGTCAGTGCAGTCATGGCTGTGTGGTTAAGAAGTTCACTTTGAAATCACGCGATTTTGGGTTCAGTCCCACTGTGCAGCAACTTGGACAAGTGTGATCAGATATTATCCTGGCCGTTCAATGCCTTAGGAGAGAATAATTTTGGTAGACGGAACCGGAAAGTGGCCAGTCGTACATATATATTATATATATATATATATATATATATATAATATATATATATATATCTAATATCTATATATCTATATATTATATATAACATGATATATATATACATTTTAAAACTGATGTAATACTTACGTGTTTAATAAAATGAAGGGTTTACAGCCGTTCAAACCCTATTTTGATTACGTGATATTACAGGATACTAAAAGGACACGGAATTGGTAGAATTGTTACAGCATTAGATAGAAACCTCATGACATTTTTTTCGGAACTCTGCTCCCTGAAATCATATTCCGCTGAGGTCAACTTTTTTTAATCGTTTTGAGATCGATAACTAAAGGAAGAATCCAGTATGTAGGTTCGATATCACTCTTTCTCTCTTTTCATATATTTTTCTCTTATTTTCCCTCTCCGTTCTCCCTTTCCATCTTTTTCCCCCTCGTCTCAATCTCTCTCCTTCTCCATCTCTCCCCTTACTCTTCTATCTTCTCCCACCGTTTTCTCGGGTCTGTGCCATTCAAAGGTCGAACCTCGGCATATTATCACGCTGATTCAACAGAAGAGAGAGAGAAAAAAAAGAAAAAATGTAAAAGCTTGCATATATCCGTGGAATACTCACCCACTTACAAGTTTATTTCATGACAAGGGACTCAGCTGGTCAGACAAATGGGCGCGCATCGTCTAAACTGACGGATGGAGAATCCAAGATCATAAGCCTGAAATATTTATAAAATAGACTCGTCTAAAACAAAAGTGACCAGCAAGAATTCGGAAGAAGTTAATTTGTAAAAGAAAGGCAAGTGTGTAAGGGACTAGGTGACTCAATGCAACGAGGCTCAGTAGTATAATTTTTTAATGTTTCAATTGACTGCGACCAAGCTGGAGCATCGCCTTGTAGGGTTTCAGAAAAAAAAAATCAACCTGAGTACTAATTTTCAAGTCTGGGACTTATTATACTTATAGAATTTGTAGAAATACGCTTAAAAATGAAAACATCGCACTGCTAACACAAAAGGCATAATATTATCTATTCAATATACTTGGTAGTATATTATGGTTGCAAAACGAAATATGGTATCCTTCCTACTTTCGTAAGTATTGTGAAGTGTAATGCTCTGTGGACGAAGTCT
>NW_021835713.1:7500-10000 GCF_006345805.1 Octopus sinensis
ATACATGATTGACCGCTAACTCCAAAATTTTTTTATTTTCCCTCTGTTATTTCCTTGTGCTTCTTTCTGTTGAGGAGCGTAGGCTTGAAACGTAAAAGACTTTCTCACCTTTCTGAGCGTCAAATGAATATACCTACTTATTGTTTATACACCTGTCTTCGTCTTTTATTCTTGTTAATTTCAACTATATATATGTATACATACATGTGCACAAAATGTTTGCATTTAAGTATAGTTTTATATTTGAAAGATTCAGACATTAAATCGTCTTCATCCAAAGCTTCGATACGGAGATCAATGATACGACCTCTGATTGTCCCGAGAAAGTTACACGGGAATTACCAGAAACACCCTCAAGAGTCTATACAACCAGAATGTAAACACTTATTCAGGTCAAGAAACACGGAGACTTCTCTCTATTTGTTTGTTTCTATCTCTCTGTATGGCCCCTTTCTCTTTGTCTTAATTCATTTGGAAATTAAGGGACCACAGTTCTGTGTATGTCTCAATGACGTAGAATATCGTGCACAGAGATAAGCCGTATAACAACAGAACATAAAGTTCAGGCTATGTTTTACCGATATGCTCTACACATATCAGCCAAAGACATCGCTATACCTGTGTTTATGTATGTATGTATGTATGTATGTATGTATGTATGTATGTATGTATGTATGTATGTATGTATGTATGTATATATGTATGTATGTAAACACACGCATACCGTGCGTGCTTATATTCATAAGCAAACAGTATTTATATATTTACGTGTATGTGTATGCCGTTTAAAATACACTCAAACACGAGCTAATGAACTAACAACCACGTGGTCGTTTAATCTGCTAAAAACAGAAGTGCTATCACTCTAAAAATTCACCTTTATAACTTGAAACAGGACACTACTGATACTGTCGTTTCAGGTTCTATTGCACATTTGGAAAAAGACGAGATGGTCATAATTGGAAGGTGCTTCATCATTGGTCTGCCTCATCAGGTTTGACCTAGGGCTGAGCAACAACATTGAAACATGCATTAAACACAGATTTGAAAGACAAGCTAAACATAAAACCAGTCATAGAATCACACACGCATAGCATTGTGTATGTGTGTGGTGGTGGTGATACACGTATATACATATATTTGTATATAAGTGTGTGTGTATGAGTGTTTGAGTGGATATATACACATATATGCACACACAGATATATATACATATGCATACATATATATATATATACAAGATTTTATATATATGTATATATATATATATATAGATCTATATATATATATAATACCACACATATATATTTATATATATATGTTGTGTATATAAATATATATACACACGTATGTATATATATATATATATGCATATATATGTATGTATATATATTATATATACATATATATGAATGTATATATATATATATACATATATACTATGTAGATTCATACATATGTACATAGATTCATATATACTATGTAGATCATACATATGTACATACGTTTATATATATATACACACACACACACACACACACACACACCACGCACACACACACACATATATATATATATATATATATATATATGTATATATATATGCACATATGCATGTTGATATATTTAAATATATATTTACACATATATACATGCATACAGAAATATATATATATATATATATATATATATACACGCACATAAACAAACATAGAAACACACAACACACAACACACACACACACACACACACACACTGACGCGCGAATACCTACATACTGAACGAAACCTAATTAATAAATAACAGTCTACAAAATGGAACATTGAATTTAAAACCGTTCGTGTTTTTCTATCTTTTAAATTATGCACGACATCTTATTTTAACTGATATTAATGAAAACCCAATTAATTTCTCTTCATATTTGTATATTTTATCAATTATTTACTCGTGAATGTGTGTGTGTATATATTTGTTTGTTTCTTTTACGTTTTGTTTTAACATTTCAGGGTATTTTTATTGTCATTATATATGGGTGTTTTTTTTTTGTAGTTGTTGTTGTTGTTGTTATATTTCTTATGGTAAGAAATAGTTTTTAAAAATCTATTTTATTTGGGTTTGTTTCATAGAAATATTTGCTTCTGTTTTTGTAGTTGTTTCTGCTGCTGTTGTTCCAGAAGTTGTTGCCGTTTTTTTGTTGTTTCTGTTGTTGTTATTGCTGTTGTTGTTACTGTTTTTTTGTTGTTCACCTTGTCATTGCTGTTCTTGTTACCCTTGCTAAAATTCTTGTTGATGATGATGATGATTCTTTTCTCGTTGCTGCAGTAATTCTTATCGTTGTTGTTGGTGTCGTTGTTGTAGTTGTTGCTTTGTTCGTGGTGCTGTTATGGTTTTTGCCGCTCTTAGTGGGAGCTCTGTTATTGTTGTTGTTGCTGGTGGTGGAGGTACTGACGATGCTGCCGTTTCTGCATTTGCTGCAGCTGCTGTTGCTGTGGATGTTGAG
>NW_021835713.1:15000-32500 GCF_006345805.1 Octopus sinensis
GTTCGACATCACGCTACTCGTAGACACAGAGATTTCTTTACCGCATCGTCACCGGTGATGTAACAATGATGCTTTTACGTGAAGGCGAAGCAGAGGAAAAAAATGGCTGAGGACCAACGATTAAGCGAGTTGAGACGGAGCTGCACCTATGCAAGACAATGATCTGAGTTCGATGGAATTAAGAAACTGAAAGAGAAAGTTCAGTCATGCACGCAAATTTGGTATTAAGGATTTCCCTACACTATCATTTAATTCCCTTGATTTTACCCCGCAAAACACCACAAAATGTTTGAAAACAACAAAACGGTCAACACAGAACTTTACGTTCATAAGGCGACAAACTGGCAGAATTGTTAGCACACCGGACGAAATGCTTAGCGGTATTTCGTCTGCCGCTACGTTCTGAGTTCAAATTCCGCCGAAGAAGACTTTGCTTTTCATCCTTTCGGGGTCGTTAAATTAAGTACCAGTTACACACTGTGGTCGATGTAATCTACTTAATCCGTCTGTCTGTTCTTGTTTGTCCCCTCTGTGTTTAGCCCCTTGTGGGTAGTAAAAATAAGAACCTTACGTTCAGCAAATGTACCGCATCAACGAAGTAATCCAGCCGAAAGGACCCGGCTGGTGTCATGGCATGCTTCTTCAACTAGGCAATGTTCTCTCCTTGGTCTCTAATTCAAGTAAAAATACAGTTCAAGAGCTCAGGTGGTTGTTCTAATGTACTCGTCGTATTCTCTCGATGTAGCAGCTTTAGTTTATCTCCTTGTTTGGCTATTCTCCAACAGTCAGCGAAGGGCTTCGTTAAACAATCTTATGGAGTTGATTGAAAATGTGACTCGATGAATCCTTCGAGTCAAGACTTGGTGATTTCTACCGTCAACGCATTAACAAAGTAGTGGAACGTTGGCAAGAATTGGTGAACAACGGAGAAAAAATATTATTGACTGATTTGTTAATATGGTTAATGAAAACTAAAGATTGAAATAAATGGCAAAAAACAAAGAAACTAATACAAACAAAACGAACAAATTAATTCAGAAGCCAATATTTGTGTTTGAACATAGAAAATTTATTATTTATTCGGACATGAACTGATTAAGTTCAATTCCTGTTGGTTCATCTACTTATCTTGGAAAGATAAGTGACAAAATTGTCACACACACACACACACACACACACACAGACGCACACACACACACCACACACACACACACACACACAAACGCACACACAGACGCACACACGCATATAAACACAGACACATGTGTATACACAGATATTCACATACACATACATTTATAATATATACCTTATATATATATACCCATACATAAGTATACATACATACATATACACACACATATTTACATACATAGGTACTCTACAAATATACACATATACGCATACATTCGTGCACACACTCACACACAAACACAAACACACACAAGCACATACACACAGAGACGCACACACATATATAAACACATACACATGTGTATACACAGATATTCACACACACATACATTTATAATATATACCTTATATATATACCCATATATAAGTATACATACATACATATACACATACATTATATTTACATACATAGGTACTCTACAAATATACACACATACGCATACATTCGTGCACACTCTCACACACACACACAAACACACACACACAAGCACATACACACATATGTATGCACGTACGTATTGATGTATGAATAGATAACAAAAGAAAATGGCGTTTATTTCTTTCTAATAACCATCGAGTGGAAGAGATAGTTCAGTCTTTCACGCAAATTTGGTATTAAGGATTTCCTTACACAACCATATATTTCCCTTGATTTCACATGCACACACACACACACTCGGATATATTTAAGGGTGTGTGATGCGTATGTAAATATCTATATATTTATTTTTATTTACATAGGTGTGTGTGTGTGAGTGTGCACGTGTGCGCGCGCACGTGTTAGCTATCTATCTATCTATCTATCTATCTATCTATCTATCTATCTATCTATCTATCTATCTATCTATATATCTATCTATCTATCTATCGATCTATCTATCTATCTTTCTATCTATCTATCTTTGCCTCTGTCCATTCCCCTCTTTCTCTCTCTCATGAATATGTATCATTATTTATACAAAATTATACATTATTTATATATCTAAATCTACTTTGTCATATATATATATATATATATATATTATATATATATATATATATATATATATATATATGTATGTATATATATATATATTATATATATATATATATATGTATATGTATGTATGCATGCATGTATGTATGTATGCATACATATATAATATATACATAAATGTTATATATATACGTAAACATATATGTATGCGTGTATATATATATATATATATATATATATATATACACGCATACATATATGTTTATGTATATATATATATATTCACGTTGAGACCCATATGTAGGTGTATGTATTTATATGTATATATGTACGTTTAATCCCTACAAGGGACGCTTTATCGCTTTAGCCACGCTAACGTTACTAAAGATGCAACATTTTATGCCTGTCGACTTCGGCCTTTCATTGGTCTGCACACCGTACATACATGTTTAATTAGTGGCAGTCAGCGGAAATTGTCCACTTTCCGCTGTCCACCATCGCTGCACGACATATGACGTGTCAGCACCCACTAAAAGCCACTGGAAGAGCGATGAACGCCTCGACAACAGCAGCGATAACAATGACGGTGACAACGATAATGTTAATGATAATGATGATAATGATGGTGATGGTGATGGTGATGATGATGGTGGTAGTGGTGGTGGTGGAGGTGGTGGTGGTGGAGGTGGTGGTGGTGCTGATAATGATGATGATGATGGTGATGATGATGGTGGTAGTGGTGGTGGTGGAGGTGGTGGTGGTGGTGGTGGTGGTGCTGATAATGATGATGATGATGGTGATAGTGGCGGCGGTGGTAGTTGTGACAATGATGATGATGATTAAGGTGGTGATGGCGGTGGTGGCCGATAGAAATGATGACAGGAGTAGTAGCGCTGGTAGAGATGGTCGTGATGAGGAGGAGGTGACAATGATGGTTGATGATGATGATGATGATGATGATGTTGATGACGACAACGTCGACAAAGACGATGACGACGAAGATGACGACGACGACGATGATGATGATGACGATGATGATGATGACGATGATGATGATGACGCTATCTCATTGTGTTATGAATTGAAACCTGTTAAATTCCTCGTACCATTTGCCCTAAGGCGGCGAGCTGGCAGAGTGGTTAGCACGCCGGGTGAAATGCGTAGCCGTATTTTGTCTGCCGGTACGTTCTGAGTTCAAATTCCGCCGAGGTCGACTTTGCCTTTCATCCTTTCGGGGTCGATTAAATAAGTACCAGTTACGCACTGGGGTCGATGTAATCGACGTAATACCTATGTTTGTCCTTGTTTGTCCCCTCTGTGTTTAGCCCCTTGTGGGTAATAAAGAAATAGGTATTACAAATTCCTATTCGAGTGGGTTTTAGCAATCGCAGTCAATAAATTTTAATGATAAACCCTGTTCTGCCCAATAAATCCATTTTCACGCAAATGTATGTGGACCCGTCGACAACCGCAGAGATCGACGCAAATATATAGAGGCAAGTTTTGCAGTTTAAGATTTTCTTCCTTTCCAGCATGCGGATACTTACTTCGTACACACAATCTGTCTGTCTGTCTCTCTCTCTCTCTCTCTCTCTCTCTCTCTCACACACACACACACACACACACACATACAAGGACATACAAACACTCACTGTATTACATAGAAGGCGGATAGAATATTCCTTTCTGCTGCAGGCAGAACGCCTGGAATTTCGCAGGAAGAGACTAGTTGATTTCAACGACTCCAGTGTTTCACTGGTACATAATTTATCGGCCCAGAAAGGACGAAAGGCAAAATCGACCTCGGTGGAATTTGAACTCACAACGTAACGCAGACGAAATACCGCTTAGCATTTCGCCCGGCGTGTTAACGATTCTGCCAGCTCTCCGCCTGAGGGTGGATAGAATATTAGAAATATCACTTTTCATTTAATTATTTTTTCCTATTGACAATATGACACAATCAAAACAGTACTAGGCTGCATAGAGGATGGGCCAAAAGTCACGCACAAAATAATTTCAATGCGCTCCGGAATTGTCCGACATGCTTCAATTTATCTAAAACTGAATAACATAAATAAACTGGTGATGTATAAACATGTATTTGTATATAATGGACAAAATGGAGAGTAATAATAATAACGTAATATAAATTAAATGTCAGATGTTTTGGTGCGTGACTTTTGACCCACACTATATGCATTTATGCAAGAATGAAGCTGTGTACAACTTAACATGCGCTCTTAGACCTATTCTATGCTGTTAGTAGTATATATACTGTAGTGTATATATACCTGACTGTAACATATACAACCAAATATTACCGAAAAACATTATTGTCACCTGTTGTATCACAATGCCATTATTTGATAATATCGTTAATTAATCATTAACGTAACATTTGTCAATCAATATCGAACACCTGAAGTTTACTGGTGAAATATGACTGTGTAATGACGCAGTCTTGTCTACCGTGGGATAGAGTGTAGTTATTCTCATGTCTGCTGGGTGATGTGAAGATACGGTCTTGCAAGGTGGTTAGATAAAAGCGTATCGCTACATCACCCACTAATGTCTGGCAACTGATATCGTGTAGATATTGCGCTGGCAAATGATATCGTACAGAGATACGCTGATGTTTAGCAAGCGATATTGTAACGAGATACACTCCTGTCTTGGGAGTTATGTAAAGAAAGGTTGTTGTCTAGGGGGCGATGCAAGTGATATATTCTTGTTCAGCGAGTGATGTAGAGGTACGCACAATATATATATATATATATATATACATATTATATTAAATTAGAGATAAAACCACTATTAGGCAAATCATACAATGAAAAACTTAAGCCAATACATAAGATTAATTAATTTATATTATTTTAAATATATACCAAAATTATTAAAAAAAGATAATTAGTATAACACTACGATCGTTTCATGGCTGTCCAATTCGTAAAAATTCGAGTTACAGTCATTCTTCAGGTGATTGAAATATTTAACGTATGCGTGTGTGTGTGTGTTTGCGTGTATTTGCCTTAGATAGTGTTCTCCAATGCAAGACCAACCCATGAGCAAATTAATTATACAATTTTAATTTTATAATTTCCTTACATGCTTTTCTTTTAGTTTTTCACAATTGCCGGCACATAGTCACTAGTTTCCTCAGGATTCTATAAAAAGTTTCTTATCTCAACACCATTCTTTAGTTACTTTCCTCTCCGTCAGTCATTCAAAGAGTTATAGTTTGAGAAAACATATCCGGGTGGCTTTTTCGGGTATTGTTCGCAGCAAAACTGTGTAGTCGGATAACGTTTGTAAATGTTAGACTACATTTGTTTGTTGACCTGTTTTCTAGAAATGATATTCAGATACTCAGGTGTCTCACTGAGGTGAAACTGGACTAACTCCGCAAGGCGATAACGCCATGATGGTCATACCGCGGTGCGCGGCTGAGCACACACATTTTTTCTTGAGTATGTGGCCCAACGCCACTCTCCTCCCCTTCCATCTTCCACTGCTTTACACCTCACCTTTTCTTTTTCTTTCTTGTTTCTTTATATTCAAATGTTCTAAAATAAAGATATTCTTTTATTCTTTTACATGCTTGAGTCATTTGACTACGGCGGCCCCATAATGGATCACGGCCTTAGAGGGATTTTTCGTCGAAGAAATCGACGCCAGGACATATTTTTTGGAAGCCTAGTACTTATTCTATCGAACTTGTTTGACTAACCACTAAGTTACGAGGATGCAAACACACTAACACCGGTTATCAAACGTTGGTGGGGGACAAACACAGACACAAGGCTTTGGTCGGCATGAAGCTTTTATAGCAGAAGACACCTGCCCGAGGTACCACGCGGTGGGACTGAATCCAGAACCAAGTGGTTGGGAAGCAAGCTTCTTACCACACAGCCATATTGTAAGGTGTTCACAACCTCACAGGGGTGGATCTAGGATAGTCAAATACTCGGGTGGCTTTTAAACAGGATATGAATACAGTTTGCTGTATGGTCATCGTCTTATTTTACACATTATAAAACCTGATACTGAGATCATGGTTTAGTTGTAGAGACGAGAGGCTGATAGTCTATAACAGATTTAAAATTCTGGCACAAGGCCAGCAAATTTCGGTGGAGGGGTTGAGTCGATTACATCGACCCCAGTGTTCACCTGGTATTTATTTTATCGGCCCCAAATGTATGAAAGGTGACGTCAACCTCGGCGGAATTTGAACTCAGAACCTGAAGACGGACGTAATGCCTCCAAGCATTTTGCCCAGCGTGCTGACGATTCTACAAGATTGCTGCATTAAATGTATGCAAATATGAGTACCTCTGTGTGTTTTCCAAGTTCGTAAGCTACCGTTTCGCAACATGGATTCTTTAACTATACAAAGAAGCGCATCGTTTCTAGAACAAAATTATGGCTTCCGTGACTTTTTGAGATATTTTTTTGAAAGAGGAATCATTGCAAGAATGCAACTCTTTTGTGGGAATCACCATTCCTGGACCAGCAAAAATTCACAGATAAATTATTTTGAAATAATTTATCTAAAATATAACGAAGTCACGTGATTGTGTGTAGGTCTAAGTACTAATAAACTCGAGTGAACATACCAATGCTTCTATCTATCCATTTATTTATATCTTTGTATATATATATATATATATATATATACACATATATATATCAGTCTGTCTTGCTATCTATCTATCTATCTATCTATCTATCTATCTATCTATCTATCTATCTATTTATCTATCTATCTATCTACCTATCTATTTATCTATATGGGTGTGTATGTATTAAACAAATAGGTAGATAGACAGACAACAGACAGATAGATAGATAGATAGATAGATAAATAGATGGATAGATAGATAGATAGTTATATATAGAGATAGATAGATAGATAGATAGATAGATAGATAGATAGATAGATAGATGATAGATAGAAATTCGCCTGTAGTTATAACCATCCGAGTGTTTTACGGTGATTTCCCCATTTTAACAACAACAACAACAATAACAACAACAAGAAAGCAAACGGCAAACAAAAGCGATAGTTATTGCCTGTCGTCTACCTTGATTGCACCTGACTACTATTAATTAAACATCCTAATTAGTGTGATTTGTGAATTCAAAAGGTGAGTATGTGTGAGGGTTTGGGTTGCGGTGCTATGAGGAGACTCTCTTTAACGTGATTAAAGATTTAAAGTGAAGTCATTCAAAGATAGCTATTTGACATTTGTGTTCGTTGTAGGAGTTGTAGTTGTTATTGTTGTAGTCAGTGTTGTCGGTTTGGTGCCGTGGCCGTTGTTGTTGTTGTTGTTGTTGTTGTTACTGTTGTTTTTGCTGTAGTTGTAGTTAAAATTTGGCAGGTTTTTTAATAGTAGTAGCGGTGGTGGTGCTGATAGTAGCATTAGTAATAGGAGTAGTAGTGGAAGTAGCTTTGGTGGTGGTGGTAGTAGTGGTGGTGGTAGTAGTAGTACCATTATTATTATTATTATTATTATTATTATATTATTATTATTATTATTATTATTAATCATTATTATTATCATTATTATTTTTATCATTATTATTAGTATTATTATTATCATTATTTTTATCATTATTATTATTATTATTATTATATTATTATTATTATTATTATTAGTAGTAGTAGTAGTAGTAGTAGTTATTGTTGTAGTTGTGGTTGGTTGCTGAAGTTGTTTCTGTTTTAATTGTTGCTATTATTTGTCGTCAATATTTTATTTATGACTGTAGAAGCGGTTATTGTTGCTCTTATTGTTATCAGCACTACTACAGTTGTTGTTGTTGTTGTTGATGCTGCTGCTGTCACTGCTGCTGTTGCTTTGTCTGTTGTTTCTGTTGTTGTTATTTAGATGCTAACTTTCACACACGATTTCATATAATTGCAAAGTCATTTGCGATGAAAAATAAAAGGTAAGAATTTTCTCGAATACGTCCTTCCATAGATTACGCATTCCTTAATATTGATTTCAAATTTTGGCCCAAGTCCAGCAATTACAGGGAGACAGGAGACGGGAGGTGGGTAAGTCGAATACATCGACCCCAATGCACAACTGGTACCTATTTTATCGACCTTGAAAGGATTAAAGGCAAAGTCGGCCTCGGTAGAATTTGAACTCAGAACGTAAGCACGGACGAAATGCCACTAAGCATTTTACTCGGTGTATTAACTATTCTGTTGGTTCACCTGCTTATGCATTTCTTAGTATTGCAGCCATGTTTGGAAGCAGTAACCAATGCAGAAGTCATTGGGAAGAAAAAAAAACTTTTATGTGAGTTTTTATATAACTCAGAAAATTAGAAAATTACTATTTTAAAATATTCAGCAACAGTACTTTGTAGTAAAGATTGTTTGCCATCATAACATGGCAGTCCTGGCTTAGGACGAATGTTGCTGTAATTTAGCCTCAGGAGATATCGTCTCCTGCTGGCTATTTTCGAACAAGGGTACCTAGCACCCCCACTCAGCTAAAAGCAATATCTATGTATCGCGATTTCCTGACAAAACATTACTATTGACAATATCACTATTTTCAAATATAAGAAAACATATAGACTTAAAATTGAAGTTATAAAAGATGATAACAACGCTGAGAGAGCATTAAATATATAAATAATAATGAAAAAGACACCGAAACTTTATCCTAGAAATACTATTTTAGTTTTGATATTTCGAGTAAAAACTCCTTTTACGAACGCTTTAAATAGCTTGAGAGATATGGAGACATTCATCAATGATTAAACCAATCAGCGGCATTCTTATATAACAGGTTTATTAAGGAATATAGTGAAGGCGCATGGCTCAGTGGTTAGGGCGTCGAGCTTACGATCATGAGGTTGTGAGTTCGATTCCCGGACCGGGCTGCATGTTGTGTTCTTGAATAAAAACACTTTATTTCACGTTGCTCCAGTTCACTCAGCTGTAGAAATGAGTTGCGACGTCACTGGTGCCAAGCTGTATTGGCCCCTTTGCCTTTCCCTTGGATAACACTGGTGGTGCGGAGAGGGGAGGCCGGTATGCATGGGTGACTGCTGGTCTTCCATAAAAACAACCTTGCCCAGACTTGTGCCTGGAAGGGTAACTTTCTAGGTGCAATCCCATGGTCAGTCATGACCAGAGGGGGTCTCAGCAAGGAATATAAATCCAGTTAATAATTCGAAGCATAATTGTGCCTTATTGGCAAAATTGATTTTCGAACATATTGCTACCTAATCAACATATTTAACTGGACATTGAACTGGTTGCTTTTGCAAGTAAAGACGACTGTATACAAAATGTCATTGCACTAAGTTTGATCCGTGCGCCATTTACAAAACTTGCATTTCATTTACGAATGTTAAATGAAAAAAAAAAACACGGAAAAAAAACCGAAAGCAAAAAAACAAATAAGCTTATTTCGACTTGCCAACACATGATGAAATTCTTCTGTGAGAATTTCAAAGACATGCATCAGGAGATTGCTGTTGAACATGCATCTCCTGGTGCATGCCTGCAATCGTCGATCAACAGCGGTTTCTTTATTTACAGCTATTACTAATTATGTATGGCCAACGGAACGAACGAAACTGCAGTTTGAAAAGCTATCCCTGTTTTACTTAACGTAAATTAACGCACGCACAACACGGATTTGAGTGAGTGTGTCTGTGTGTGTGTGTGTGTGTTAATAAAAGGCATTAAAGGAGCCAAGACCATTCAGAATACCGTAGGGATGATCGACTGCCTCGACACAGCACTACCACCACCTCCACTATTCATCCCCCCACTGTATGTCATCAATTGTCCGGCAAATGACTTAGTATTTCCACCAGGAAGGAATTGTTAAATGTATGACTGGTGAGGGCGAATGGCTTGTTGTTAACCTTTCTGAAAAGAGCGAGAGAAAGAGAAAGAAAAAAAAATGAGCGGAAAAAAAAGGAAATAAAAAAGTTAAGTAGTAATGGAGATAAAGAGATGAACGAAATAAAAAACTACAAAAGTAATAGATTATAGTTATAAATGACGAATAAACGTGAAGTGTTATTTTACAATATTGTTGAGTCGAGTTCATAAAACAGACCGAAACATATTCACTAATAAAACGCCGAACAGTTCTGGACAATTAAAATCTTTCAGGAACATAAGAACAAAAACTATAACAAGAACAACAAGAACTACATTTAACTGCATTAACACCAACAGTAACAGCAACAACAACAACGACAATAGCAATAAGCTTAACATGGGTAACTAAAAAGAAACAACAAAGGCAGAAGACATCAATAAAACTAAAAAGAATACAAGAACAAAAAAAGAAAAGAAGGGAGATAAATTGAAGAGTGATAATAGAATTACTCAGCTACACAGAAGACCCGTTAAATACCTTACCTGTTTGATTTTTTATTAACGCATTTATATATTCTCGTTTATTTTGTGGAGTGAGAGAAGGGCAGCGAAGGGCTTCGTCTTGGTGCTGATAGATTATTATTATTGAAACACATTAAATACCTTATGTCTTTCTTTTTCTTTCCTTTTTTTGCTAACTTTACGTTCTGAGTTCAAATCACGCCAAGTTCGATTTTGCTTATTACACTTATTGGCTATAACTATCATGGAATGTACAGGAAATGGTGCATATATTAGACCAGTTGTTTTCAACCAGGGTTCCGCGGAACCTTAGGGTTCTGCCAGTAGAGTCTAGGGATTCCGCAAGAAGTTACAAAACTGCTAAAATCGGCAGTAATCTTTAATTCTCCTGTGCAGATTTGTGTGCATAAGACGATTAAATTATTGCACAGAGGTTCCTCGAGCCAGTGGAATGTTTCCTTGGGGTTCCGCTCCAGCAAAAAGTTTGAAAAGCACTGTATTAGACATATATATTGGTTTCAAATTATTGAACAAGGCGGGCTATTTGGGGGGCAGGGTAAGTCGGTTACATTGACCCTTGTGCTCAAATAGTACTTTATTTTCTCGACCCCGAAAGGGTCGATCGGCAAAGCCGACCACGGGTGAATTTGAGATCCGAACGTAAAGACGAACGAAATGCTGTTAAGCATTTTGCCCGATGAGCTAAGCTTTCCTCCAGTTCAGCGCCTTATATATTATTATATTTGACATCTGTTGATTTCACATTTAGGTACAAGGTCAGCAATTTCGTGGGAGGCTGTAAGTCGACTACATTAATCCTAGTGCTCAACTGGCACTTGTTTTATTGGTCTGAAAGAATGAAAAAGTAAAGCTGATCATGGCAGAATTTGAACACAGAACGTAATGACAAACGAAATGCCGTTAACCATTTTGTCGGTCATTTTAAAACAGTTAAAAGTTTGTGATAAAATGTGTGTCGATATTGGTTTAGGGCCAACGAGCAATGTTGTAGATGTGTGTATATGTGTAAGCAAGAGTGTATATGAGATGTGACTTTATATATACACATAAACACAGAAGTATAGATATACACGCTCAAAACTTTGGACATTTTATACGGAGTTCATATTTATACAAGTGTTTGTACGTGAACTCCTGTTCGCATATATGTGTGCCTTGCTATTGTGTGTGTGTGTGTGTGTGTATGTGTGTGTGTGTGTATGTGTTTGTGTGTATGTATGTATGTATGTATGTGCGTGAGTCTGTGAAATGAATTTCTGAGTGTGTCATAGTAGAAAACATTAAGATAGAGATAGTATAGTAATGATAACGAAGACAGGTGTCTATACATGTATTTACAGACACACACTTTTATAAACGTATATATATATATATTATATATATATATATATATATATATATAAATGCATACATACATATGTATGTATGTGTGTATGTATATACATATATGTTTGTGTATATACATGTATATATACATATACAAGTACATACATACATATACAAGCATATAAGCAAACATACACACACACTTACACACGTATATTGAAGGGTCTCTCTCCCCCTCTCTTTATATGTACATATATACATATATGTGTGTGTGTCTATGTATATATATATATATATATACAGGCACCCTTCAAAAACTGTCCATAGAAACAAAAGTGTAGGCAATAGCTCGCATGAGTGAGTCTATTCTTATCCTGTCTTATAAGGCGTCAATCCGTCTCCATGTACCATGTCTAATCTACGCAGGTATATATATGTATGTATATATATGTATATATATATATATGCCATACACGATCAGCATACCTCACACAAACACACACATGTGCATACCACAGATACACGCACAAGCACATCATCACCATCACGCACCGCATACACACACGTACACATTCATACGGATCCCTTCACAAACGTAGACATATTCAGAGCAACTTATCTCCCGACATTTCTCTCTACCCACCGCACTTATCTTACTCGTAGAATCCTTACCTACACTTTCACCTCCCGCATCTACCCGCCAAGTCAACGGGAGAGCCCCCACACCAGGCATGGGTCACCTTTTTTTGGGGAAAGCGGACCGCACTCCTAGTCACAGTTTCAGGTAATTTTTCGTTAGCTGTGCTACTCAGAAAAGGCCATGAGCTTCAGTTTACTCATCTCATCACTGATCTACTTGATCGCTTGACCGGCAAGAAATAACAACCAAATCTCCCCCAGATCAACTAATCACGTATGTCATATATATATATATATATTATATATATATATATATATATATATATATATATATATATATACATACACATACATACACTCCCACTGCCATATATATATATATATATATGTGTGTGTGTGTATGTATATATATATACACATGTATATTTATATATATCTTCATATACATATACATACATACGCACACGTACATACATATATATGCGACGAGCTTCCGCACAGTTTTCGTCTACCAAATTTACTCATAAGGCATTGGTTGACTTGTGGTTATAGTAGACCACAGTTGCCAAAGGAGGCGGAAACAAACCAACACCGGTTATCAAGCAACGGCAAGATGAGGTCAAACACAAAGACACACCGAAACATTGCATAATGTATATCTAGACATCACTATAACAAACATGATGGTCAGTCATGGTTGGAATGTATATGAGCATAGTCTTCATCTGGGATAACACGAATTAAATAAAGTAACTACATGAACCTCGATAGAAGGTTGCTTGTATCTCTGTCTGAAATGACCTTTGAACCCGTTATATATTTATTGATGTCTATCGTTGAAGGATATATTGATTTCAGGAAGAATATTGTCCATTGTGGGTGGTGGGCATGGTTAGAGGGTTGGTCTCATGATTCTAAGATTGTGGTTTCGATTGCTTGTACCGCACGATGTGTTGTGTATTTGAGCAAAACACTTCATTTCACGTCGCTCTTTTGCACTCACCTGTTAAAAGTGAGTAACTGTGTGACGGATCAGCGTCCCGTCCAGGGAGGTAGTATAAACACCTTGGAAACCGGCCACTCTACCCCTTACGGAATAATGTGGACTAATCATGGTCGATCTTACATGAATGATACTTCACTTTATCCGACCCGGAAAGATGAAATGTAGACTTGATTTCAGTAAGATTTGAACATAAAATGTCGTAACAAAAATACCGATTCGTCCTATCTCTACTGTTCACTGCTTGCAACATTTGTACTGAACAGATACACGTGGAAATGGAACAAGTACCTATATCGACGCCCCCAAAATTCCAAGCATCTCTTCTAGTTAACGAGGGAATATCTACGTCAGTGCTTCTCAACCATTTTTTGCCTTATGACCCCTTGGATTCCCATTTTATTCGGGTGGGCCATCATAACCATTCGATGTTTAAAAATTCCTATCATACAGGCGCAGGCATGGCTGAGTGGTAAGAAGCTTGTTTCTCAACGACAAGGTCCCAGGGTCAGACCCACTGCGTGACACCTTGAGCAAGTGTCTTTCGCTGTAGCCTCGGTACAAAACGATGATTTTCATGATGATTTTGATGATTATGACGATCATGACGATGAGGATGATGGTGATGATGATGATGATGACAACGACGATGACGATGATGATAATGATGAGGATGAAGAGGCTGATGATGGTGGTGCTGCTGGCGGTGGTGTTGATAACTAGAGCAATCATACACTCCATCCCAAGCGACCAATCACCAACACCAGCTGACCATCGCCACCACCACCACCACAACCACCACCACCACCACCACCACCATCTAATACTACAGAACACTGTCACCATTAATCTTTTCCTCACCACCAACTCCACCAACTTCTCACGACCCAACACCACTACCTCCACCACCCATCGTCCTTGACCACCATCCATCAAGACCCCTTCTTGTACCGATTGAATGTTTAAAAAAAACTCCCCCAGGTCTGACTGGTCTAGTGGACAGTGGTCAGTCAATCATTGCATGGAGGTGAATTCACTCAAACATTTACACCGTCCAGCGGGGAGTGGGTGGAGGAGAAAAATTTCTTGGGCGGAGATGAAGGAAGAGAAGAAAAAGTAGTAGTAGTAGTAGTAGTAGTAGTAGTAGTAGTAGTAGTAGTAGTAATGGTGGTGGTGGTGGTGGTAGTAGTAGTAGTAGTAGTAGTAGTAGTAGTAGTAATAGTGGTGGTGGTGGTGGTGGTGATGGTAGTAGTAGTAGTAGAAGAAGAAGAAGCGAAGGAGGAAGAAAAAGAAGAGTGTGCATGAGAGAAATATTGAACAGTACCTAACCCATGTTAAAATATGTGTCGTTTTTATTTAAAAGTCAAATGTTTTATTTTTTACCCCAAATCAATCCTAATTTGGAGGTAAATCTTACAACAGAAGTTGTTCCAGCCCAGTCCAATATCTTTATATTCTTAGGTACTGCGTATCTAGAGCTACACTAATTTTGTTTTATGGATAATTAAAAAGTATTCAGTTGTTGATGAAAACCTAAGCAGAAGAGTGATTAAAACTAGTACAGCTTTAATCACTCTTTTGCTAAGTCGTATACATCTGTGTGTTTAATACAGTCTTGGCTATATTTTAAAGTTATATTCTGAAGCAGGCATCAGTAATCTATAAAACGAACTGGCTGCGAAGAATGCGTTACATATGCAAATCAGTCTATCCGATTTACGCAAACTCCTAAGTATAAACAGTATCTACGTGGACCGTGATGATATCCCAACAAAGGATTGAAACTAGAATAGCTGATTCGAATTTTATCATCACAAAATATTGTATAGCAGGATACAGCTCCCTACTACATGCAATGTTGGCTGAAAAAAAGTATAGATATTTTCTGTAGTACAGCATAGAAGATCCCCATCTTTTTCAAACGGCTGAGTGTAATCTATGTGGTATGTCATTCAGCTTGAGCAATCACTTTGGATGTATTCTTTGGATGTATATACATACATACATATATATATATATATATATATATATATATACCAATTACGGACTGAACACGAAAAGTGGACAGTCAAACATGCTAGATATAGACGTCAAATCGCCATTCTCCACAAAGATTATGTTCTCAAATCAAACTCAGCATAATCTTTGTGGAGAATGGCGATTTGACGTCTATATCTAGCATGTTGACTGTCCACTTTTCGTGTTCAGTCCTTAATTGGTATATATAAATATTTTAATCTTCGGATTCTTTTTTAATATGCTAGACCACTGGTTTTAATTGATAAATATCAATTTCTACCCTTAATTAATTTTTATATATATATATATATATTGCAGCACACTGAAGTACAATCATAGATTGTACGGAATATCGGAAGCGTAATAAATTCGTTTGATTTTGCAAAAAAAAGAAAAGAAAACAAGAAAAGAAAAAAAGAACCAAAGATTGAAACGAAATTGAAAAATAACTAAGACGAAGCAACTGATAATTTATTATAGAAAAAAAACTATTTTGCATTCATATCTTTGAAAGAGATGAAATTAGGAAACAGACAGAAATAAAGAAAATTTACTTTGGGCAATATTATGAAACACAATAAAAGGTGATTGGGTAAATAAGACATTACGCAAATGTCGCGTATATTCCGCAGTAGACGTAGGCCTGTAGCTGTCGATAGTTTGGTGAGGCTTAATCAATGCTGAGATTTGTCTCATTCTTTCAGGGATATTTGCTTAATTAATATATTAATACCCATTAAGATCTTAATAATATGAATGTATGAGTGTGGGTGGTATATGACCCATACACACACACACAGACACACACAGATATATATACATATATACATACATATATGAATTATATATACATATTTATACATATATATACACATATATACATACATATATGTGTGTGTATATGCCTATATGTCAATATATATTTATGTATGTATACACATACACATACATACATTCATACAGGTGTGTATGCGTGTCTGTGTGTAATATTTATAAATTTGTGTTTATCAAACCGTATCGATGTTATTTGTATAATATCGTATTGTACCATTGTACTATTGGCAATCAAATCAGAGAAAAACAAGTTATTATTATTATTAGCTTTCGTATTATTATTATTATTATTATTATTATTATTATTATTATTATTATTATTATTATTAATATTATTATTATTATTATTATCATCATTATTATTATTAAGGCGAAGAGTTGGTAGAATCGTTAGCACGGTGGGTAAAATGTTTAGCCGCATTTCGTTCGTCTTTACGTTCTGGCTTCAACTTCTGCCGTGGTTCACTTAGCTTTTCATCCTTTCGGGGTCGATAAAGTAAGTATCAGTGAAATACTGGAGTCGATGTAATCGACTAGTCTCCTTCCTGCAAATTTCAGGCCTTGTGCCTTTAGTAGAAACGTCTATTATTATTAGTTGTTGTAGTAGTAGTTACGGAAGGCACGCCTTTTTTTTTTGCTCATAAGTTTTTTGCTTTAATATTTGTTACCAAAATTTGTTCATTGTTTACTTCTTTATAAAACGTTTGTCAAAACCGCTACATTTACATAGGTCAGGTCTGTTTGGCTGTTTGTGCAAATTTGGGGACTCAAATCCAATAAGAAAATATACAATTTAATTTGAGAAAAGAAAATTTGGTAAACAAACATTGACATGGAGGAGAAAGGGGGCAGCTCTGATCGTGCGTTGTAAGACACGATGGAGCCCTCCACCTTCTCCCGGCATATGGAAAGAAAGGTGAGCACCCACCAAGTTTGAAGTTCTGTGCATCATACAACCTCTATGATGACAACCAGCAGCACCAGCACCACCACCGGCAACAGCGACATCACAGCTTCGAAATTGCCGAACACTAACTTGTGGATCCTTGTCGAAGGGATGATGACACGTGTAGGGCGGATCCGGTCATCAGCCGAGTCCGACGTG
>NW_021835713.1:37500-38936 GCF_006345805.1 Octopus sinensis
TTTGATTTATATATATATATATATATACAGACGACCTGCTTCTTTTTCAGTCTCCGTCTACCAAATTCACCCACAAGGCCTTGGTCGGCTGGAGGCTATAGTAGAAGACACTGAACCCGGAACCATGTGGTTGGTAAGCAAGCTACTTACTACACAGCCACTCCCGCCATCGTTCAATGACTGGTTGCTCTATTCAACGGTCCTCCGACGCTAAGCAGTGATAGTGGATAGATACAAACTTGTTACCAGTTCAAATATGCTTGAGGTATATTCGAACCCGCAAGAAAACCATTCACTGTATTGTCTAATGGTGGACCGCCATATGGGACCGTTAATCTCGACACATTCTTTCTCTCCATTTTTTCCCTCTCATATCTTTCTGTCGAAGAGCGTTGATTCGAATCGTCGCTTTTCCATTTTTCTGAGCTCCAAACTAATACACCTGCGTGTTGTTCTCTCACCTGCCGCTGTCTTTTGCTTGCAGTACATTTGAACTATATACATGCATACGCGCGCACACTCACACATACATGCCCGCACGCATGCACACACACACACACACACACACACACACACACACACACACACGCATCCACACATATGAAGAGTGTCAGCACAAGAGAAGAGTGGCTGTGTGGTAAATACCTTGCTTACGAACCACATGGTTCCGGGTTCAGTCCCACTGCGTAGCACCTTAGGCAAGTGTCTTGTACTATAGCGTCGGGCCGACAAAAGTCTTGTGAGTGGATTTGGTAGACGGAAACTGAAAGAAGCCCGTCGTATATATGTATATGTACGTGTGTGTGTATGTTTGTGTGTCTGTGTTTGTCACCCCGACATCGCTTGACAATCGATGCTGGTGTGTTTACGTCCCCGTAACTTAGCGGTTCGGCAAAAGAGACCGATAGAATAAGTACTAGGCTTACAAAGAATAAGTCTTGGAGTTGATTTGCTCGACTAAAGGCGTTGCTCCAGCAAATGACTGAAACAAGTAAAAGAGTAAATTGTACATAGACTGTATTGGCCAAGTTTCGTATTCAACTGAAAAGAATTGCCCACGGCTCCACGATGAGTTGTCGAACTTTGAAATGAATAGTTACGAAGCTAAAGTTTTAATTAGACAATCATGTCGTCGTCTTCATTATATTTCCCTAATTACTAATGTGTGTAATAGTGACTGTCTTGCTACATAAAATACATAATAGGACAGTAATGAGGACCACAACTTCCTGCTTTACATACCTGGAATATTATTCGCGGATGATTTTTTTTCCTTTAAAATAATATTTTGTTCCCTGATAACGTGTATTGATTAAATCTATACTGAATGGTTGTTGTATAACTGTTTTACACCATAGCACCAGATATATTCTCAAATATGTTTATGCATAAACACGCACTCACAACGATTCACAACATATATGAATATACTTAAA
>NW_021835714.1:5000-12500 GCF_006345805.1 Octopus sinensis
CAGTTTGTCTTAAGATCTCTGTATTCTCTTATACTTTTAATGGTTTCAGTAGTGGGCCTGCGGCTATGCTGGAGCACCGACTTAATTTATTTCCTATCAGTTTTGTTGTCGCTTTATGGCTGTAAATTGGTCTGTGATTAAGTTTTCAACAGCTGATCTCGTCTGAGTGTCTTCTAGAATGGTCGGCCGGGCCAGTATCATCGTTAGGATTTTATTTACTCTTTTCAATGTTTTCGTAGATATTCCTTTGATATTTCTGATTTCTTTGGGTTTGCAGTTGGATAGTAAAGGACCTCTAAACACCGGACTGTTACAATAGAGTGTTCTACTTCCCGAGGAAATAAACGTTTGCCAGTTCACATTGATGTTGTATGGAGTTGCATGACTGTACACTAGTGTCATAAGAACAATTGTGTTGAGTTAGATCTATCAAATAGATATATTAGGATAGTAAAGTGATAAGGCATCCTTCTGGGTACCTGAATGAATACAAATGTTGCAAGAACCATCAGTTATAGGGATTTTAAGTAAACCGTATATTGTTTTATGGTTCACTTTAAACAGCAAAGGACATACTGACTGGATAAGCTAATGCTTTGGAAATCTCCATACAGTTGAATGGGAATATATTAGGGTTCTTCGAATTACATAGGGCAGAAGAATTTTGCATGTAATTACTAGAAAGATTTCTTCTGTATATATATTACGGAAGCAGCAAGGTTTTAATGCATTTATAACGTACCTCATTAATATTTTATTAAAGTTTTTTTTATTATGGCATCACTGGTCTATGGGGAAATGCTTATTTATTAGGTATTGGAAAATCGTGCCCACAATGAAACAATCATTTAAACTCTTGAGATGGTTATAACATATAATTTTACGCATCATTTTTTTCTTCATATTTTATTTGCTTTCATGGATATATTATTGTGGCTCTCTATAGCATATATTCAACGTTTGAATCTTCTCTATGCTATAGATTCTCCCTTTTAATCTTCTGCATGCCACATATCCTGCCTCCTGCAAATCACAGATTGCTGGCATAAGTGCTGGTTCTACAATGCAGATCTTTGTTTACTGTTCCTCGACAAAAATATGATGTCTTCGCGAAGAATGTTTCTAATGCTGTAACTGCTCAGTCAGTCTTGGCATAGGATCGAATATCAGCCAATAAAAGCAACCACAATTTTATAGGAGGAAAAAAGATTATGTGGAATTCGTGCACTTCTAAGAGATATGAGTATCGATGCTGAAAGTAGGTAGCATCAACGGAAAATTAAAAGGCGGATTGCTGGCACAAAAGGGATACATCTCATGTGAACTCCTTTATCTACATTTCCGATCGTTTCCAATAACAAAAGTATTTGATAAATAATTTCGTCGCGATTTCAAAAACTTAACAGGGTTATTCGGCTAACAAGGGTTTGTGTTGATAATTGAACGCGGTAAATATGTTTATTTTTTAATCTTTCAGCGCTCTCAAAAGTCAATTAATTTCACGCCTTGTCAATAACAAAACAATATATTTTTTTATGACATATATGTGTTTATACATGACATATACATACATACATACATACATATATATATATATATATATATATATATATATATATATATATACATATATATATATGTATATATATATATATATATATATATATATATATATATATATATATATATATGTATATATTATACATATATACACACACATTTGTATGTGTGCAAAGAGATAAAGAGAGAGGTTTACTGTTATTGTTAGAGAAATATCAAATATCTACAGCAATCTGTTTATCACAATGTACACACAAATAAAACAAATACAAGAATGAAAGCAAACAAACAAAAATCCTTATCGAATAAAAAATAAACACTAAAAAGACAAAATGTTTTTTTTTTTAAATGGTATATTTATTTTTTTGTACATTAAAGATACAAATAACCCAAACAAAGCAATGATTGTTAATAACAGTAAGTAGTCGGAATTAGTCGATATATATAAACATCTAGGAAAAAAAATTACTTTGGACATTATGAATAATATATATATAAAAACATACGCTAAAAAAACATTATTTTATTGTGTAATTAAATTCAAATAGGATGGGTGTGAAGACGTGTGTTTCAAATCTTTTGTGAAACCTTGGTCAAATAAGTAAAAGTGAAACTAGCGATGTTTTCATGAGGGTCCAGTTCACATGCATACCTGCAAACATGCAACCCTCTCCACACATACATACATACACATATATATGAAGTCCAGCACCGCTAATTCCCTGCCGGTAATGATGGATTATCAACTATAATGGTGCGTTGGAACTCCGTCTTAAAAAATAACAAAATCTTGTTTTTTAACCGATACATGAAATATCTAAGAGGTATTTTTTAACAGCCTCAAAATCGGCCGACTTTCTTCCCACGGGATAAATTCAGTTTATAAATTTCATATTGTATTTTTTAGTTTCCAATCCACGCAAATATAAACGCGTGATCCTTTGCAATATCTGCAAAATAAGGTGCAACTGCACCTTATTTTCGAATTGGTATGGCTCATCTTTACCGTGCTCTGAATCAGCGGAATAATAATTCATCTAGAAAATTACTATTTTTAAATTTCACAAGGAGAGATATTCAGCAACAGTACTTAGGAGTAAAGATTGTTTGCCAACATAACATGGTAGGCATGGTTTAGGACGAATGTTGCTGGCAATTTAGACCCAGGAGATATCGTCTCCAGCTGGCTATAAGACACGATCCGTGTCTTTATACTTCGAACGGGAATTTGGCAGCGCCACCTCTAGCCGAACAATTATTCTGTGCTGATGAAGGGAAATAACCCGGAAATTACGATACACAGATATTGTTTTGAACTGAGTGGGGGTGCTAGATTCCCTTGTTCGAAAATATAAGGACACAGATCGTGTCGTATAACCAGCTGGAGATGATGTCTCATGGGGCTAAATTACAGCAACATTCTTCCTAAACCAGGACTGCCATGTTATGTTGGCAAACAATCTTTACTCCAATAATTCACCTAGTTCTTAAAATATCACCCCATGTTTATTTACTGAATGTTTGGTTACAATTTCCATAAAAAATATTTGGCTAATAATGAGAAGTGAAGTGAATATCTATCAAGGTTTTTGCAGAAATATGAAATTTCTCGGGTTAACATGAAATATATCCCTTTTATTTGTTGGTGTACGTAGGAATCTTGTCTAGGATATTCTCTGTTATTTGAATATTTTCGATTCCATCGCTTTCAACAAAACACTTGAGATACTGGGGTTGAATGCGATACTTCTCCCTCTACAACTAAAGCAATACACATGATGGTTGTCTCTGATTTTAAAGGTGTTTGCATTAAGTCCATCGCAGTTCCTCCCAATACACTGGTTGTTGTACTCGTTCTTTATACCATCGCCTCAGTGCGGCTCTCTGTTTGACGATCAAATCGGTGTAAATATCTTATGGCATTTAAGTTTGCAAAACTAGGTAACACTCTAAAGACATGTAATGAGAGATCGATAAAAGGTGTAACAGACTAAATACTCGGGTCGATATAATTGATTGAAGCCATTGAAGGTAATACCCCAGTATCACCGTGGTCTATTGACTAAATTAATAACAGAATTAAAGGCAATATGTATGTATATATATGTATAAAGGAACAGAGAGAGAGAGAGAGACCAACAGACAGAGAGATGCGGCAAGAAAAATAAAACAACAAATAAAGCGCAGAAAAAAAAAGAAAGGCAGAAGTGAATGAGACAGAGAGATGAAAATACAAAATTTTTCTGTTTTATAATATTTCTTGGAGGTGGTATATGGGTGATCGATCACTTGATTTATTTATTTGTTGGTGAAAGGTTACTTATCTATCTGATATAACGTCTTATGAGATATAAAAATATTGCTTCCATCAAGACATATTTTCAATAATAAATTTATTAAGACTGATTATTATTATCATCCTTATAATAACAATATTAACAATCAAAATATTAATAATCATTGTTATTATTTTTATGGTTATTAATATTTTCCTATCTCCTTTATTATTATTATTATTATTATTATTATTATTATTATTATTATATTATTATTATTATATTATTATTATTATTATTATATTATTATTATTATTATTATATGGCTATTACTATTATTATTTATTTTTAGTTTTGTTGTGGAATGAAATATTTTAATATTTTAATATGAGATAGCAATCATTCTTATGTTGTTTTTTTTTACACTCATTCTCTGTTTCTGTCTCTCTTTCCCCCTCACCTTCTCTCTCTTTCCCTCTCTCCCTCTCTCTCACCTCGTGCCGACTGACAAATTTATTTTAGTCAATATTGCATTGCGAAGTGATGTGAAATCTATTAAGAGTTTAATGACCATAAATATAACATCGTCCGTTGTCGCTAAATATGTGGCACGGCGAAGGCATGAAACGTCCAGTGTGTTTATATCTGTGTTGCATCACCCAGACAGATCGGGTGAATGAACAAAGTAGACAGTCGTCAGCATGGAGATTCAGTCGTCTGAGGCACTTAAACTTGATTGAACCCATTACTCTTCAAGTTGAGTCTTCCCACGCTAGAACTGGAACTTTCACATTCTTTTCTAACTCTAGGCACAAGGGCCGAAATTTTGGGTGAGGGGGGGGGCAGTCGATTAGATCGACGCCAATACTTAACTGGTACTTAATTTATCGACCCCAAAAGAATGAAAGGCAAAGTCGACCTAAGTGGAATTTGAACTCAGAACGTAACGGCAGACGAAATACCTATTTCTTTACTACCCACAAGGGGCTAAACACAAAGGGGACAAACAAGGACAGACAAACAGATTAAGTCGATTATATCGACCCCAGTGCGTAACTGGGACTTATTTAATCGACTCCGAAAGGATGAAAGGCAAAGTCGACCTCGGCGAAATTTGAACTAAGAACGTAGCGGCAGGCGAAATACTGCTAAGCATTTCGCCCGGCGTGCTAACGTTTCTGCCAACTCGCCGCCTTACATAAACTTATTCGTTTCTACTCTAGGCAAAAGGCCCGAAATTTTTTGGGGAGGGGGGCAGATATGAATAATATCTATATATATGCATGTATGCATGTATGTATGTATGCATGTACGTATGTATGTATGTGTGTGTGTATGTATGTGTGTCTGTATGTATGTATTCATGCATGTATATATGTATGTATGTATGTGTGTGTATGTGTGTGTGTATGTGTGTATGTATGTATGTATGTATGTATGTATGTATGTATGTATGTATGTATGTATGTATGTATGTCTAGATTTCTAAAGTGTTGTACAGATTTCATTTATTAAGCAAAAGGTAGTTGTCATAATTTTGGCTAAAATTCTTCATTAGCGATTTGGTCTCATTCGTGGAAATTCCTCAGACATAAGTCTTGCAGAAACTTTTGTTGCCTTTTATAGAAAACTAAAGAGGATGTTTTTGTTATGTTTTATTTTATTCTGTTATATGTGTGTGTGTGTATATATATATATATATATATATATATTTAGAGAGAGAGAGAGAGAGAAAGAGAGAGAGCATGAGAGAAAAGGAGAAAGAGGAAAGAGGAAACAAGGGAAGAAGGAGAAAGAAGGGAAGAGAGAAAGAAAGAGAGGAAGACAGAAAGGACAGAAAAGAGAAAGGAAAAGAGAAAAAAGAAAGAAAGAATACAACTGAGGACCATCTGTGATTTGTAGCTTTTTCACCGTTGGCTGACATTGAAGACATTCCAAGACGACCATATTGTGTTTTTAAAGAAAGGGAGAAAGAAAGGACAAGAAGAAGGACGCGAAAGAGAGAGAGAGAGAGAGAGAGAGAGAGAGAGAGAGAGAAAAGAAAAAGGAAAGAGGAAAGAGAAAGAAAGACAGAGAGAAAAGGGTCTTCTTTTCGATTGTACTGTATCGATGTGGTGGTCAGCTTGTTATCTTGATTCAGTCATTGTTTTTGAAAGCATATCTCTTTCTCTCCCTTCTCCGCCCTCTCTTTCTCTTCTTATATACATATTAACGTTTCTAAATACACACAATACAACCAATGCATCTCTCTCTCTCATTCTATACATATTAACATGTTTGTAAATAATTACATTCACACACACACACACACACATACAGGACACCACACACACAATGCACTCAATATTTAAAGCAATGCCAAATCTAAGCAACGTAATTTACCGAAGAGCTAACGAGTAAACGTCAACATGGCGGTCTGACACGCTGGAAATAATAAGCAAGTGTCTCGGAAATCAATTGCTGCAATCATATATTGGAGCAGAAGATTAGATAATGTGGTGCTACGTACAACTGAAAAGATGGGAGGGTCACGGCTGGAATGTTTTTGATCATTGTAAGTTTGCTCAATCAATGTTGCTAAACTGCAACTAAATCTACAGACGAGACAATGTGGGGGCATCATGATGATCCCTTTAGAAATTATTAGCGAGCCTCTATGAAATTAGGCCACAATCCTATCCTTTTAATCAGCGGCGTATTAGATAATGATGGAGTCCTGGGTACAAAATAACCGACAAGGCGGGATAGTCATGGCTGGCTCGACATTGATCTTGAATCTGCTTGATGAACACGGTTCTGATGCTTAGCCACAGCACTGCGATCTTTAGAAACAGCATTCAACAAAACTGTACGTGGAACCTTTATTCTTACCTTGTTCTTCACTTCTGAATCTGTCTGTCTGTCTGTCTGTCTCTCTCTCTCTATCCATCCATCCATCCATCCATCCATCTCTCTCTCTCTCCCTCTCTCTCTCTTTTTATCTCTCTCTTTTTATCTCTATCTATCTATCTATCTATCTATCTATCTATCTATCTATCTATCTATCTCTATTTATCTATCTTTATCTATCTATCCATCCATCTATCCATCCATCCATCCATCCATCTCTCTCTCTATCTATCTATCTATATCTATCTATCTATCTATCTATCTATCTATCTATCTATCTATCTATCTATCTATCTATCTAACTATACATCTCTCTCTCTCTCTATTTATCTATCTCTATCTATCTATCCATCTATCCATCCATCCATCTCTCTCTCTCTCTCTCTCTCTCTCTCTATCTATCTATCTATCTATCTATCTATCTATCTATCAATCTATCTATCTATCTATCTCGCTCATGAGGACCCTTGTAAGGGAGTAGTCAAAAATAGTACACTATGTTTGCCGTTTCTTCATGCTTATATTTCCAGCACATGACCGGACAAGTTTTATGGCGAGTTTCTGTCTATAAACGACAATAATAGATTATGATGTGTCTCCCTTCATTGCGGATGTAATTTTAATCAATTAAAGGTTATGGGGCTCACACCATTCGGTGTGTTGAGAGTGCACTTTACTGTTTGATTTCTTGTAGCAGGGGTCTTCAGGTATTTCCACCCCAATTAGTCTTCTAAGTTATTCTGCCACGTACCATTTCTTTATCAAAAAATCAATG
>NW_021835714.1:17500-32500 GCF_006345805.1 Octopus sinensis
TTTTTCTTAGCCAGGCTCATGGGCCAGGTCTCCCAGTTTCAATGGCGTATGTGTTCCCCAGCTGGACGGGACGCCAGTCCATCGCAGTGTTACTCAATTTTGCCAGCTGAGTGGACTGGGGCAACGTGAAATAAAGTGTTTTGCTCAAGAACACAACGCGTCGCCCGGTCTAGGAATCGAAACCACAATCTTACGATCATGATGCTGACATCCTAACCACTAAGCCTCGCGCCTCCACAATTAGAAGAGATCAATTATTATTCAACAGAGCCATATCCGTGATTAGTTGAAGGAGAAAGGATGAGTAATTCATACCCACCCTGTTCTGGGTTAAATACCAGAATTCCTTTTAACGGTGGTTATTTCACATAGGGCAAGGCAACATTAATACTGAATGATACGACCACTAAAAAGAAGATATACTAAACATGTTTAAACGTTAATGTTAAGCAGTTTTTACATTCATACAAAAAAGGTGGGAAATAAATATTAACCCCTTCTCCGCTAGATGGAATGTTCAAGTATTCATGCGAACCTCCATCTTCCTTTAAAAAATAACAATAAGAAAATACTATTGAAACTCCATTAGGCAGACAAATCGATGGATTGCACCTCAGACCAGACATCATACTCAGGACAATGGTGAATTAATTGAACGGAACAATAGCGTCTTAATTACCGATATAATACCAAATAACTATAATGGAGTGTAGAAATATGATAATAATACTAATAAATTACACCGACTTATTTGTTGAACTAAAAACATTGTGGTAATTAAGGAATGAGTATAATTCAGTTTATAATTAGCACAGTCGTTTCTGTAGGATCGTTGATAAATTATCCGTATCAATAGACACAGTTCAGGTTCTGTTCCAAAATATAGCAATAAGATCTGTAAATACTGAAAGGGCATTTCCATTCGTCGGTTACATTTGATAATTTTCGTTAATCTTGAAGCTGCTCCATAATCTTGAACGTCCAGGGCGAACGTGGAAAGCTCTCTGTGGGACTTGCATAGAGCATTCTTGTTAAGTGGATGTGCATTATCTCCAAAATGACGCGAAGTCGCGTGGCTAAGTGGTTCGCGTATTCGGCTCAAGATTGTTGAGTTGTGGGTTCGAGTCATGGCGGCACGTTGTGTCGTAGAGCAACTTGCTTTATTTCGCGTTGCTCCAGTTCACTCAGCAAGCAAAAAAATAAGCGCTATCTGTAATTCAAAGAATATTTCCCATTCTGTGTCACACTGAACCTCTCTGGGAACTACGTTAAGGATTACGCGTGTCTATGGAATCCTCAGCCACTTGCACGTAAATTCCATGAGAAGGCGGTTGCGTTGATCGAGTCAGCTGGAACCCTCGTAGTCGTAACCGACGAAGTGCCATTTATCTCAAAGAACGGAGGTATGCATTATTTCTGAGACATGCCCAATTCTTGCACCAAGGAGCGGAATTGTGTTTTTCCGAAACCCATAAATAATAATGGTTGGAAGCACTCCGTCGGTTACGACGATGAGGGTTCCGGTTGATCCGAATCAACAAAACAGCCTGCTCGTGAAATTAACGTGTAAGTGGCTGAGCACTCCACAGACACGTGTACCCTTAACGTAGTTCTCGGGGATATTCAGCGTGACACAGAGAGTGACAAGGCCGGCCCCTTGAAATACAGGTACAACAGAAACAGGAAGTAAGAGTGAGAGAAAGTTGTGGTGAAAGAGTACAGCAGGGATCACCACCATCCCCTGCCGGAGAGTCGTGGAGCTTTAGGTGTTTTCGCTCAATAAACACTCACAACGCCCGGTCTGGGAATCGAAACCGCGATCCTACGACCGCGAGTCCGCTACCCTAACCACTGGGCCATTGCGCCTCCTCATAAATAATAATAACAATAATTATAATTTCTAATTAGGGCCACGAGAGAGAAATTAGAAGAACCAGGTTGATTCAACTAATGCATGTATTTATATTATCAATAAATGAAAAGATTAGTTCGTCGAGGTTAGATTTGAACTCAGATCGAAAAGTGCCAGAACAAATACGCAAAGAATCTTGTCCGATCTTCTAAAGGTATTGACAATCCAGCAGGCCATAATAATAACAATATAATCTTGGCAAATTCCGTAAATAGAGGTGAATCATACATAAGGATCAAGAAGGTGGAGTGAAGGGGTTGGTGGGGGAATCAGGAAATCGAATGACAGAAAGGATGAGGCGGAAATACAGAGGGAAATGTATAATACGTACATCAATTCACAGCCACACAAGTGTATGCACGCGTATACACACACACACACATACACGTGTGTGTGTGTGCGTAAATACACATAATACACACTTACATGTATATGTTTATGCACATGTATATGCATATATACATAATATATATATGTGAGTGTCTGTGTGTGTATACATGTATGTATATATGTATGTATTTATGTAGGTATATATGTGTATATATATATATATATATATATATATATATACATATTATATATATACCATGGCATGTATGTATGTATAATCTATATATACATACCTGTATGTATATATACATATACATATATATATATATTATATGATATATATATATCTATATATATATACCTGTATGTATATATATATATATAACCTGTATGTATATATATATATATATTTAAATATATATATTATATATATATATATTATATATATATATATGAAAATAGGATAAAGATGAAAGCGACAAAAAGATTTCGAAGAGAGGATGGTAAGTAAACGTTAGGAAGCAGGAGGTTGGGGAAAGTGAGGAAATGCAATAAGGGAATAGATTCCGAGATGAGATGATTAGAGTCAGAAAAATGGCGCCAGACGCCATTTCGACTTGTCACATGACTGTTTCTAGTAAATTCCTTTTGATGGCTGGTAACAATATGGCAGGTGTTTCTTAGGATTTCTAACCGGAAGATCACATCACACACACACACACACACACACTGAAACATACACGCTTTCTCTCTGATATATATATATATATATATATATATATATATATATGTGTATGTGTGTTTGTGTGTGTGTGTGTGGGTGTGTGCGTGTGTGTCTATAGATATGTATGTATATACATACACACGTACATACATATACATGCATATATATATATGTGCGTGTGTATGTGAGTGTACGCGCGCGTATGTATGTATTTATATATGTATGTATGTATGTATGTATGTATATATGTATGTATGTATGTATGTATGTATGTATGTACGTATGTATGCGTGTATGTATACACACATATGCATGCACCCTACTCTATTCTCTTTATATATATTTATATATAAACGTATATATATATATATGTGTGTATGTGTGTGTATGCATGTGTTTGCGTGTGTGATGTGTCTGTGCCCGTGTTTATATGTATGTATGTACACACACGCCTGGACGCACATTTATGCGTGTGTGTATGTGTGTGTGTCTACGTGTTGAAGGTGCAGAAAGTGCCAATCCAATAGATTATTTCTGTATTTCTTTCTCTTTGGCAACGTTAATGAAAGCGACATACGCCATGATGGATAATGGTCACCATGATGACTACGAGCACAAAGACGAGGAAGAAAACTTCATCTTCGCTGTCATAGTCATCGTCATCATCATCATCATCCCCTTCTACCTCCTCCCTTCCTCCTCCTCCTTTCACCCTCCCCCCACCTCCTCCTCTCCCCTTCCTCTTCTTCTTCTTTCTCGCATCTTCTTCCTCCTCCTCCTCATCTTCTTCTTCCTCCTCCTCCTCATCTGCTTCTTCCTCCTCCTCCTCATCTTCTTCTTCCTCCTCCTCCTCATCTTCTTCTTCTCCGACTCTTCCACTTCCGCTTCCCATCCTCCTACACTTCTCCTCCACTCCTCCCCCACTCATCCTCCTCCTCCACTCCTCCCCCCACTCATCATCCTCTTCCTTCTCCTCTTCCATTCCATCTCCCCAACCTCCTCCTTCACTCCTCCCCCCTCCGCCTCCTTCACTCCTCTCTCCTCCGCCTCCTCCCCTTCGTCTTCCTTGTTGTGGATGCTTGTGATGATGATAAAGACGAGAATGACACCAACGTTATATATTATGGCAACCGTTTATTATGATTTTTTTTTTTCGGTTTTGCTTTATTTTTCAGTTTTCCTTCGACGTTACTCTCATCCATGTAAAGCTTCCAAAAGCTGGAAATCATCCGAAAAGCTTCACCAATATCATCTTCGCATATATTCTGGTTTTTAGTGGAAGTAAGATTCGAGGGCAGCCGTAGAACCAATTGTCTCTGGTTGGCAGAGACGCTGACTCCTATATTCACGGTCTAAAGGTTATGAAACTTTATCGTGATACTGAAAATGATGATGAGGATGATGATGACGACGACGAAGACGTGGACGACAATAACTGCGATGATAACATATGGCGTAGTGGTTAAGAGCGTGGGCTACTAAGCCCAAGATTCCGAGTTTGATTCCAGGCAGTAAGTACTCTGAATAATAATAATAATATAATAATAATAATAATAATAATAATAATAATAATACATGATAATAATAATAAAATAAAATATTTATATATAATATAAAATAATAATGAGATGATGATGATGGTATTAATATAATAATAATAATGATGATGATGATATGATGATATAATAATAATAATAATAATAATGATAATAATAATAATAATAATGATGATATTATATAATAAAACAACACAAAAACAACAACAATAATAATAATAATAATAATAATATAATAATGTTTTGTCTTGGTATAAAAGATGGGCAACAGCAAATATTCTGCTCAATACCGCAGATTTGCTTGTCAGTTGTTTGACCTTAACCAGTTGAGCATGTCCCTTAGTGGCTGACGATATGTGCATCTCTGATCACGAGCAGAAGTAGTGGGGGAGCATCATAGCCATGTGTTGAGAGGGATTCTTTGGGGTTTGAATAATTCACCTCTGGAAACATGGGTGTTTCGTTCAACATCCTTAAACAACCCTTATTCAGGGACCTTTTGAGCGGGATGGGTTACTCGACCAGAAGAAAATTCTAACTGGGCCCCACCTGCAAGGTCATGTGCTGTTTGTCTTGATATGAGATCACCATGTCGCGCACATATGGTTGTGATGCATGTGCCTAGTGTACCCTTATCAGACGGGTAGTCATGATGGGTATACTGGGCTTCATATATTTTATCCCCAGTGTCACATTGATGGCATGAACTGCTCTGTCACTCAATGATAACAATAGTAATAATAATAATAATAATAATAATAATAATAATAATAATAATAATAATAATAATAATAATAATAACAGCAACAACATCCAAAAGTACCTTAGGAATGAGAAACTTTGCTCACCTTATATATATATATATATAGGGGGTCTCAAATGCATATATACTTTAGCAGCTGATAACTCAATTGATGTTGTTTTTTTGTTTTCAGATCGAACCCATTGGAATTAATGATGGCAAACTATTCCTTCTAAAATGCTACTGGAAGCGTGAAAACGCAGCTTAAGTTCAAAGACAATTTCGGAGGAAGTTTCAAACAGATTCACCAATGCGACTTATCATCACTCGAATTACAGATAAGTTTGAAACCGATAGAACCGTTCAGAATGTCCACAAGAAACGCTCCGGAAGACCACGAACATCGACAACCTACACAAAGCATGAAGGAGTACTGGAAAAGAATAACCAAAGTACAAGAAAATCTGTGCGGCAAGCGAGTCGTGAGGTAGGCATTTCAAAATCGTCTGTCCAACGCATTTTGAAGCGTTGTCAATGGAATAGTTACGTTCCAAGATTAGTCCATACTATTACGATGATTCCGACCGAAGAGTGCAGTATTGCGGGTGGTACTTGGCACAATGTGTAGAAGATGCACATTTTCCAACAAAGACTGTGTGGAGTGATGAGGGCCACATTCAAATTAAATGGTTCAATTAACCACCACAGTTGCACATACTGGGGACCTTAGAATCCGCATGTTATGGTGGAACACCTTGTTAATTTACCATGACTTACAGTGTTGTGTGGCTTATCATCAAGAGGATTAATTGGACCGTTCTTTTTTAATGCTACTCTGACTGGTCCCGTTTACTTGAACTTGCTGCAGCAGTCTGTCATGCCAAGCATTGGAGAAGACTTTGAAGATGGGGAATTTTATGTTCAGCAAGATGGGGGCACTTCCACACTACCATCGTGATGTTAGATCCTTCCTTAATGAGATCTTGCTAAACAGGTGGATTGGACGAGGGAGTTTCGTTGAATACCCAGCTCGTTCACTAGACCTCACAGCACCACACTTTTTTTATGGGGATATCTAAAAGACAAAGTCTACGCTATGAAACCTGCAACAGTCGCTGATTTGAGAGCGGCCATTGAACGAGAATGCACACAAATACCAAACGAATTGTTTCGTGATGCTTCGCGTTGTCAGCAGTGCCTGGACCAGAACGGGCGTCAGTCTAAAAACAGGCGTTGGCAAAACAATAAAATAATGTCTGTAGATTCTATTAGATTTTAAAAATTAAATGTAATTTAATAAACACCTTCTTTACACTTACTTAAAAATTACTTAAAGTGTGTACACAGTTTTTGGGACACCCTGTATATATATATATATGTATTATATATATAACATAATTGAAACTGTTAGCACAAATATTTAATACAAGTCGGTATTGATATAGTTCACACAAAGTAAAGTAGATTTCACGAAAGAAAGCAATGTTGTGTTTACAAATATAAGTTTATGTGTGAATTGAAACCATTCCGTTGATGACGTTCATTATTTCAAATTTCAAACATCGACAAAAATAATTTGCTAAAAAGTACTGGTGTTTATTTAATCGTATGTCTTCGTGATCTTGTTTTCGTGTTAGAGCTATACTCTATTCGCGCAGTATATCTTATGGATCCTGCGATAGAAGAAGGAAAATGAAGTGAAATTTTGCAGGATGTGAACGCACGCAAATTACAAAGAGATGTAAACCAACGTCGTGTGGTATCGACCATTTTCAAGGAAAGAACTTCTTTCTTTAACACAAACCAGTACAGATATTGAAAAAAAAACAAAAAACAGACAAGTAAATACGAATGCATACCTTGTACAATAGAAAATAAAAAATAAAAATTCATACCTTTTGAGATGTCTGGCTTCAGCACCGAATATCGAAGACAAACAGTAAAGAAGAAGAAAGATAAAATAAAATAAATAAGAAAGCATTCTTTTTAATGTAGAAATTTTTTGTTTACTCTTGTCAGATGTCAGCTGATTTGTCCAACGTAGGAATTCTACGAGACGGAATACAAAGTGAAATTTGATGGCAAGCAATATTGAATAGAATCTGGGTTTGTCGACATATTCTAAAAACGATTTTTCAGTCTGTCTTCGTAATTTTGGCTGTGTTCTACAATATATTCTATATGTACTTTTGAGACGAGTGTATTTTTCCCTTCTTGTTTTACTTTTGGATTTTGTTACTTTTAATGCTAGAAATAAAAGCTTTATTTCTGACTTGAAGAATAAATGGATCACTATTTACACAGCAATGAGTTAACATTTTATCACACTTAAATTTGATACAAATGATTATCCGTTGCGGCAGCTGTCCCAGAATAACAGACAAATATTTCTTTCGAATTTGTAAAAGAACATTCCAAAACGCATTGTGTCGTACGTGCTAACACACGATTATTCCAAAACCAGATTCATATTGGTTACAGGAAATTTTGCCGTCAATATTTTTGCTGTAGGAAAAATCGCCGCAAGAAATTTCGTTTTAAATGACCTCATCACGTTTTTTTTATTCTTATGTTTGACGTCGAATAAAGACTTGCTTATTTAATGCTTTTACAAAACCTTTTATTATTCTGGAGTTTTTTTCTCCTATTTAATAAAATGCTGTTATAATAGCCTTTGTCATTGTCCATACGACGAATTTGTCTCCAAGGCAAATTTTCCTGTTACTACTTACTTGTTCTTGCAGTGGCATCCACCCGGGGTAGATTGAACCGGCTCCGACCACCGAATTAACCACGTCGCTCACAAATTCCAACCAATCTCGAAGGTCGGCCGCAGTCGAGGCTGTAGAGCGGACGCCGTACCCGTGAACGTCATTCGTTGTTGGGATGCAGAGTTCACATTTCGGTATTTCAGTGGGAATACAAGTTCACATGTGGTCCCCAGTTACTTGCAATACCCACTTTGGGGATAATGTGATCCGTAGCATCTCATCCTGCCGTCGATTGTCGACCGTCGCGGAGGTTTCGCTGACCAAGTAACCATCGACTACCGGAGCACGCGCAGCCTGGATTCGAAATGGATTTTAGAGATACGCGTTAGCAAAACTTATGGGCTGCCTCACTCACAATGGTCTTCCAGAATGCCGGACATCAACCCGCAATTTCTGCTATTGCTAGATAGTCGTTGAACCTACACTATGTTTCTCCATCCTTTTAACAGGCCTTGTTTTGAGACCTGCTGCGCTTTCTAGTAACCGTCCTTACCAGGCTCCCTTGTTAGGGTTGTCGCTTTAGTCGCCAACGATCCGACCTTCCTACAGGTTGTACTGGATTCCATGCTACCAGTAGCACTCATAAGCGACCTTACAAATGACCTGACACCCGAATTTTCCTAGGCGGAGAAATTTCTTACGGCGAATTATCCGGACACGTTTCATATTATTTAGTTAATGTTACGAATGTACAATGCAAAAATATATTTAAGTATATATTTGGTCAGTCAGATGAAACGGATGACAACTCTCTCACTTGCAATACTGTCGTCATAAACTTATAAAAAGTCAAAAAAAATTTCCACGATGTTTAACTCCAGCTAAATTTTTTGGAGTCGACGAATAACAGGAGCGTTTTCAGACACCTGACACAAGAAAATCCGAAGACAAAAACCAGTTTTGTCGGTGATGGCGCAGGACTGATTCTATTATTCTTTTATTATTTTTCTTGTTTCAGTCATACGGCCATACTGGAGCATCGCTTTTAGTCTAACAAATCGACTCCAGGACTTATTGTTTCAAAGACTAGTGCTTATTTTATCGGTCTCTTTTGCCAAACCGCTAGGTTACGGGAACGTAAACACATCAATATCAGTTGTCAAGCGATGGTGGTGGTGGTGGTGGGACAAAAACAGACACAAATACATACATACATACATACATACATACATACATACATACATATATATATATATATGTGAACTTCCAAGAGCGTTAGAGGTTGTGAATTCAACCAACTAAGGGATAATATCTATCCAATATACTGCTGGTAGAATACTCAATTATTGATACACAAGTGTTGGTTATTACATGACAATTACATAACTGAGTATAATAAATGAGTGAGGGTAACAAGTGGTTTTACCCTTAATTTATACGGCAAAAAGAAAATAGAGGGGATCCAGAGATAGTATCCATCAACTGTTAGACTTTATATTATGTCTGTTTATGTCTATTTAAATAGACATAATGTAATATTTAACAGTTGATGCATACTACCTCTGGATCCCCTCCATTTTCTTCTTGCCGTATATTTATATATTCGCCATGATAGATCGTTAGCCACTACACACATTTATTTCTCTCCTTGTTTCTTTCTGTGTCCCTTTCTGTAGAAGAGCGTAGTCTCGAAACGTAAAAGACTTTTTCTATTCCTGAGCGTTATACTAATACATCTGTTTGTTTTGTACACCACCTGTCTTCGTCTTTTGCTTTTTTCGTGAATTCTCCCTACATATATATATATATATATATATATATATTATATATATATATAGATATATATATATATATATATATATATATATGTGTGTGTGTGTGTGTGTGTGTGTGTGTGTATGTATATATATATATATATATATATATATATATATATATATAGGACGGGCTTCTTTCAGTTTCCGTCCACCACATCCACTCACAAGGCTTTGGTCGGTCCGAGACTATAGTAGAAGACACTCTCCCAAGTTTCCTTGCAGTGGAACTGAACCCGGAACCACGAGCTGGGAAGCAATCTTCTTACCACACAGCCACTCCTGCGTAATTCGTGCAACATGGACATTTCAGCCTAGATTATTATTATTATTATTATTATTATTATTTCCATTTTCATTCTAGTTAACACCAATAACACATAATAAAGCATGAGAAAGTAATTCGGAAATTGGGACAAATGACAGATGAAGCCCTATTGTGTTGAATTACAGACTCTCCCGAGGTTTCATAGAAAGCTGCATGCTGACAGGCGTTCACCGTTTTATTGTTCTTTGCAAATTGACATGCATCAACTAAAAGTCGATCCGACATGAATCAGAGAGCGGAATATTGGTTTGCGTTTTGTTCTTATTGTATGCATGCGTCCATGTATGTATGTGCATTTGTGCACGTATGCACGTGTCTGTAGGTACGCATTTTTAGTATATATGCACACATACATACAAACATATATATATATAGATATATATGAGTATGCATGCGTATATTCATGCAGACACACGTGCACACACACACACATGTGTGTGTGTGTATATCTACAGTGATATGAATGTATACATGTACATACACACTTACGTGCTATTTGTAAGAAGGTAAGAGGTGAAGGAAAGGAGCCTAAGTGACAGTGAAAAGGGGAGAAAGCAGAGAAGAGAGCAAGAAAGTGCTCGCGAGAAAGGGTGAGCGAGAGAGTGAGAGAGAGAGAGAGGAATGAGATTAACCTGAAAGCCATATTCTTCTTCTTCCTCTGCTCGGTGTCATGCCAATTTTGACAACGTCTCGGAGTTGGTGGAGGTCGGCGTCGACTTTAAATATTAAAATCCTTTCTAAACTGTTCTGCTGGGAATGACACTTGGGCAATAACAAGAGTATTAATAGCAGCAACAGTAGTTTTGGTGCTGCCGCTAGATGGGGCAGAGGTGGCGGCGGTGGCGGCAGTGGCGGTGGCGGCGGTGGCGGTGGCTGCGGCGGCGGCAGGAGCGCTCTAAGTTATGATGTTAAAGTCAGTATAGGTGGCAGTGGTGATGGTGCGGATAACAGTGCTGTGGTGGTAGTAGTTGGTGTTGGTGTTGCTGGATCTGGTGCCGTGGTGTCGAAATAGTGATGGTGGTGGTGCTGCTGCTGGTTTTAGTACCGCTGATGGTTTCGGTGGTGTGGTGTGGTGTTGGTGGTGATACTAGGTGTGGTGGTATTCAGTGTGATGAAGTTGGCTTTGGTGTGATGCTGGTGGCTGAGATTGCGGTGTTGTTATCCGTTGTTCTATTGGTAGTGGCGGTGGTGGTGGTGGTTGGTGTGATGGTGGCCCTGTCGTATGTAATGGGAATTTGGGTACGACGATGGCGATGGCGTTGAGGATGTCTGCGGCGGAACTGGGAATGGCGACGTTGATGGTATTGATGGCGAGAGGAGGCGGAAATAGGGAATATGAATACGAAGATGATGGTGGTGGTAGTGGTCGTGGTCGTGGTCGTGATGGTGGTGGTGGTGGTGGTGGTGGTGGTGGTGGTGGTGTGATGCCACTGTTAGTGGTAGTGCTATGACCACCATTTAAAAATTTCTGTTAGTGATAATAGTCATTGTCGTCGTGGTGGTCACAGAGTTTCTAATGTCTTTGATAACACTAAATGCCTACCATTCTGCTGCTGCTGCTGGTACTGGTGCTGCTGCTGCTGCTGATGGTGCCGACGAGGAGAAGGAAGGGACGTAAGTCAGCTTTCTTCAATTATGACGCTACGATACGAAGCTGCTGCAGCAGCAACAGCAGCAAATGTAGCAGCAGACAAAAACTGAATGAGTGGTGACAAAGGGAGCGGCGGCGGCGGCGGCGGAAGAGGCGGCGGCTCGGTGGATGTTGTGACTTCATTGTTGAAAATCGTTCTAGTTGTAGATCTGATGATGGTTGTAATGGTGGTGGTGGTGGTGGTGGAGTGGTGCTGATGATGGTTGTTGAGGTAATGGTGGTTGTGATGGCGTTGATGGTTGTGGTCTTGGTGTTGGTGGTGGAGTGGTGCTGATGTTGCTTGTAGAGTTAATGGTGGTGGTGGTGGTGGCGTTGATGGTTGTGGTGGTGGTGGTGGTGATGGCGGAGTGGTGCTACTGATATGTCTTAATGGTTGTGATGATGGTTGCGGGTGCTAAATGGTGGAGGTGGTGGATGGGAAATGAGAGCTGGTAGGGGTGGCGAATAATGGACGTGGGCGAAGCAGCGTTGTGGTGATGACGACTGTTGCAAATGTGAGTTCTGTTTCACCAAATTGCAAACGAAACATCGGTGCCATTTCTACCAACATTAGCACCACCGTTAACAACTGCAATTGCAACAGCCCTGTTTAATAGCAACAATTATGACAGTCAATAGTTATCAATATTGCCAACAGAGATAACAGTAGCAATTTGCCTAAGAAGATTGCAACAAGAGTAATGCCAACTTGTGCTGGAAAAATAGCAACAGCGACTAAAAATGTAGCAACCATACGAATTCTAAGGTCTGCTAGAAATAACAGCCAAATTTTCCTCACCCTGATATTTTAGAATAACACTTAATGTTGTCGTCTGAGATGAAATGTTTCTGAATAAAAGACAGAATAATCAGACAGGGAGAGTCTTTGATCATAGGTCTGCCCAATTAAGCTTAATCTGAGGCGAAGTAGGGACAAATGTTGCTACAATAGCAACAAAACAACTGATAACAGTTGCGGCAGTAGCAATTAGCACGATAAAATTGCAACAACTATAGCAGCGTCAACTAGTGTATCAGCATTAGAAACGGATCCATTATTAGCAACATTGATAGCAACAATAGTAATGATTATACCGGCCGATATGTATGAACGATATTAGCGACAGCGGCAACATGCGTTAGCAACAATAATAGTAAAAAGAAACGGAAAAGGAACAACACACTACCAACAACCGGAACTCTAGCTAGCAACAAACAATACGTGAATATTAGTGCATTTTGAGGAACGTAGTAGACTGTTACTATTATGTATAACAGCTTAGTAACAAACAGTGTAAGAGAAGTATCCATAGCAACAGTAAGAGTTGACATAGAACAGCAATATTAATAATTCTTTCTAGAATAAGAAAATATTTCTTGATTTGTCCTCAAATACCTTTTGTACATAGCACAGATTTGCTAATTTATCCTGAATACGTTCTGGTAGATTCGAACGCAAATATGGTAATCGCTGTTGGGTTCGTCCCTGGAAAACAGCTTTTCCGTTATGACGACTATGTGCTCATAGCACTATTTGCTCATAACTCACTAAATTCATTAGGGTAAAGGATTGTGGGAGAGCAAGGTTTCGACATGCTGTTGCTCGTCAGCCAGAAGTGCTCGGACCGATGAATAGATAATAAGTAAACAATGGCTTTGTTTATAAGTTCAGCGAAGAAGCCGTTTGCTGATCAGCCATAGTATCTGCCAGCCTGTAATAAATAGTTATTTGCCATTTGCACAGGGAGTAGCGACACACGAAACGATTACTTTGATGCTTATAGTCATATGTATATACATACGTACAATGCACACACAGACACAGACACAGACACACACCACACACACACACACACACACACACACCACACACACACACACACACACAGACACACACACAGACACACAGACACACACACACACACGCAATACATATATACATGTATACTTATTTCTTTACTACCCACAAGGGGCTACACGCATAGGGGACAAACAAGGACAGACAAAGAGATTAAGTCAATTACATCAACCCCAGTGCGTAACTGGCATTAATTTATCGACCCCGAAAGGATGAAAGCAAAGTTGACCTCGGCGGAATTTTAACTCAGAACTTAAAGACAGACGAAATACCGCTAGACTAAAAAGGCGGTGCTTCAGCATGGTCGCAGTCAAGTGACTGAAAGAAATAAAAGAATATATATATAAATAAATAATTAAATAAATAAATAAATAAATAAATTAATTAATTAATTAATAAATAAAATAATATAAATATAAAAATACACATACATATATATATATATATATTTGTATATATATATATTTAAAATTTAATAAGTTTAATTTATTTAAATATATATATATATATATACAGGGGTTGGATAAAATAATGGAAACACCTTAAAATTTCAAACAAGATTATTTTAATATGTGGTAGGACCGCCTTTGGCAGTGATTACAGCTTGAATTCCATCAGGCATTGACTCGTACAAAGTTTGAATTGCTTCCAGCGGGATTTTTGTCCATTCTTCAGCTAAATCAGTCGCTAGTTTTTGTAGTGATGATGGTGGAGTATTTCGACTCCTTACTTGTTTTTCTAAAATGCACCATAAACGTTCAATAATATTGAGATCTGGGGAGTGTGGTGGCCAGATAAGATGTTCAACTTCTCTAGAATGTTCCTCGTGCCATTCAGTAACAGCTTTAGCTGTGTGAATTGGTGCATTATCATCCCGAAAAATTACGTTTCCCTCAGGAAACAGTTCGGCAACCATAGGATGAATTTGATCAGATAAAATACATAAATAGTCTTGACCAATTAATTCTGCCATGAAGGGAAAGCATTGGGCCGGTGGATTTCCAAGATATAGCCCCCCCCCCCAGATCATCACACATCCTCCTCAATGTTTAACAGTTGGAAGAAAGCAGACTGGCTGAAATGCTTTCTTTAGCTGTCTCCACATGTATACTCGTCCGAGAAAATAATATTCTTACACTGCTCTAGGGAGCAATTCTGTAGGTTTTCACTCCACTCTAAACGCTTTGCAACGTTTGTTTCTGAAAGTAGTTGTTGTCTGATTGCAACACTCCGGTAAAATCAGGCGTTGTACAGCTCCCGGCGAACAGTTTTTGTGGAAACTGGGTCCTCTAGGTGGTTATTAAGTTCTGCAGTAATTTTGGGAGCTGTACTTTTGTGTCCTTTTCTAACAATTTGCGTAAGATTGCGACGGTCCCTATATGAAAGTTCTGGTTT
>NW_021835714.1:37500-42229 GCF_006345805.1 Octopus sinensis
TTTCGCCTATCATCATTTCGGTATCGATAAAATAAGTACCAGTTGAGTACTGGGGTCGCAGTAATCGTTTTACCCATTCTCTTAAAATTGCTGATCTTGTGCCAAAATTTGAAGCAATTATATTAAAGCGGTGAGCTGGCCGAACCGTTAGCGCGCCGGACAAAATGCTGCTAGCATTTTGTCCGTCTCTACATTCTAAACTCAAATTTTGTCGCTCTCGACTTTGCCTTTTCACAGCCCCTTCTAGCGAGCTCTGAATGGAAAGAGTTCCTGCAATGTCTTGTTACTGGACAGGCATCACCGATTCTCATTCAGCTCGTAATCTCTCACGTGATAACCCATAGCAGCATATCCTGGTTCCTCTCACTTCAACAAGTGGCCTAAACCAAATGAGGGGATGGTGTTAATATTCCATGAATAAATGAAAGACTCCGGCTAATGCTTCCCAAGGAGTCATCATTTAAGGCAGAGGAACTTGCTCGAATCAATGGCTTAGTGTTCAAGGCTGAAGTGTGTCTCATGATGAGGCATATAGTTGTAGCTAACAGCTTGGAGAGGAATAGCAGCCACCAAGCTCACCTGCCCATCATATATTCATGATGATGTCAACCTACAGCAGAACTCAAACCGGATATTGGTCGACGCGCAGGTCAGCGACTGAAAGACTACAGCAGAAGACCGAGAGAAATGGTGAAAGCTGGTTATGATGTTATTAACGAATTCCATGACCACCACCACCACGCGGTCGAGGGATGTGCCCTCACCATTGTTATAATAACACTTTTTACTAGAGGTACAAGGCCTGGAATTTGGTGGGGAGGGGATAGTCGATTACACGGACCCCTAGTGTTAAGCCGGTACTTAATTTATCGACCCCGAGAGGATGAATGTCAAAGTCAACCTCGGCAGAATTTGAACTCAGATACCATTGCTATAATAATCACAACAATAGTTACTAACATTAATTCCAGGTCCAGTAACTGGCCCTCATGGTGGGCCATTGAAATTAAGATAAACTGGTTAAAACTGAGTCAGCCACCTAACTGTAAACGCTGAATTGTCACACATTTTTCTTGTTTCTGAATTGGTTTAAAAACGAAAAGAAGACTTTTGCTTTGCTCGAAACATCATGTGAAGGTATTTCAGAAAACTGCAGACTAACGATACTGTTGTCGAGTTTTAACTCCAGGCCATCCCTAATCTCGCAGATAATTGATCAAATTTGCTCAAGTTGTGACCATTCTATATTTATAGTATAGGCGAGCTGGCAGAAACGTTAACACGCCGGGCGAAATGAGTAGCCGTATTTCGTCTGCCGTTACGTCCTGAGTTCAAATTCCGCCGAGGTCGACTTTGCCTTTCATCCTTTGGGGGTCGATAAATTAAGTACCAGTTACGCACTGGGGTCGATGTAATCGACTTAAAAACTTTGTCTGTCTTTGTTTGTCCCCTCTATGTTTAGCCCCTTGTGGGCAATAAAGAAATATATATTTATAATATATCCAAGACAACATTATTATCTATCGTAAAATCCCCTTCAATTTTTCAGACGGAATAGTCTAATTTGAGGCAGATTTGGCTGTTGTTTCTTTCATGCCAAATGATCACGTAAAAGCTCTTCTCCTTCCCGATGGCAGCAGCTTTCTTGAAAACCGTGGGAATCGTGTACATACGCTGACTGATATGTTAAAATTATTTGTCGTATACCCTCAGGTTTGCGAATTTCTACCACATTGATGCAACGTTAAAATAAAGGGATTTTCATATAAATATTTTATGCATAAGATAGATTCGCCGTAAGTAATTTCGTGTATGATTGTATAACAAACTATTTCTCAGGAATAAACGTTTGGATTACTGCAATAACCGTTCAAAAACGAATCGGTGTTTTATCTAACATTCTACAACACTAGTGTGGAGGCGAGTGGCTTAGTGGTTCGTGGTTTTGGCTCACGATCGTGAGGCCCTGTGTTCGATTCCCTGCGGAGTGTTGTGTCCTTAAGCAAGACACTATTCCACGTTACTACATCCCACTCAGCTGGCAAAAATGAGTTGTATTTCAAAGGGCCAGCTCTGTCACACTCTGTGTCACGCTGAATTTCTCTGACAACTACATTAAGATTACGCGTGAGCTGTAGAGTACTCAGCCAGTTGCACGCTAATCTCACGAGCAGGCTGTCCCGTTGATTGGATCAACTGGAACCCTCGTTATCGTAAACGACGGAGACCCAGTTTATAACACTAGAGGAGTTCATTTTAAGAAGCAATTCCTCAATTACCTGCAGACCAGCAGTTAGATGGTTCATTAATAAGAGCGTATACAAAACCAGTGTTAGGGTTGTCCTTCCAGTTTTCGCTAACCCAGTATTAATCAGGTTTGTTCAGTTACATGGTTGAAACCAGCATTCACTATGTTATAGAGCCAGCTTCTTGCTAATATATTTATATTTGGCTAAATATGGTATTTTCTTTATTATTTAATGTGAACAGCGAACATCTTCAATTTAATGGACGCTAACACTCGGTGTTGTTTATTTGATATAGCATCTTGCTTAGCGTGCTGCTCTTTAATACATATTTATGTGTGTGTGAGGACTAGAGTGTATGTACGTGGCTGTGTGGTAAGTAGCTTGCTTAACAACCACATGGTTCCGGGTTCAGTCCCACTGCGTGGCACTTTGGGCAAGTGTCTTCTATAATAGCATCGGGCTGACCAAAGCCTTGTGAGTGGATTTGGTAGACAGAAACAGAAAGCAACCCGTCGTATATACATACATACATATATATATTATAATATATATATATGTGTGTGTGTGTGTGTGGTGTGTGTTGTGTGTGTGTGTGTGTGGTGTGTTGTATTTGCGTGTCCTCCTAACATCGCTTGACAACCGATGCTTGTGTGTTTACGTCCCCGTAACTTAGCGGTTCGGCAAAAGACACCGATAGAATAAGTACAAAGAATAAGTCCTGGGGTCGATTGGCTCGACCAAACGTGGTGCTCCAGCGTGCCCACAGTCAAATAACTGAAACAAGTTGGCAAGCGATGTTGGGGGTTCAAACACAAACACACAAACATATACACACACATACATATATACATATATACGACGGGCTTCTTTCAGTTTCCGCCTACCAAACCCACTCACAAGTCGATTAAATACAGTACAAGTCATATATTGGAGTCGATGTAATCAAATAAACCCTTCCAGTCAAAACCTCTGGCGGCCTTGGGTTTAAATTCGAATTCATTAATAAATAGAAAATTAAGACAAAGATAAAGGACATGCCATTTGGTATACATAAACACACCATCAGTTAATTGGTCATTTCTGGCGTTCCTCCTTTCACTCCTTGTCTTTCTCTTTCTCTCTTTTTTTCTTTTCACTCTTTGTCTTTCTCTCTTTTACTTCTTCCTTGTATGAAGCCAAAATTTCCAATAATTTCTTTTGTTTCATTTGACTTTTATTTACCAGTTTACGATTTATGTTCTTCGTTGCAGATCAAGACTGCTGTCTTTTGTTATGTGTCAAGATATTTTTCTAGTTTAAATTTAATTCTTGATTTTCGAGATTTTTGTCTTCTATAAATCAAAACAAAATGGAACTTTCATTTTCTATGAGAACAATTAATAACATGCTAACCCGTTCAGATGTCAATATATTCCAAGACAATCACTGAGAAACAAATTCTCATCAAACATGAAGAATTCGGACCAACATGAAAGTACTTGCCCAGTAACAGCAACATAATGTGAAATTAAAAACCCAGAGTGGGAATATAAAGACGGCCTTACCCCAACCATATTGTTTATCATCGCCAGTTTATTGCTGTAGGACTCGGGTGGAGCTATTCTACCCGCTACTGAGAAACGAAGGGAGCCTTTCGACGGTGATTAGAACTACTAAAAATAGTAACTAAGTCACCATTAAATCAGGCCCTATAAAGTTGCTAATGAAAGAAAACATTGGATAATGTGGAACATGATACACTATTTCTGGAATAAACGCAGGATATTCTTAAGAGATATACATCGTCATATATCAGCAAAAACAGGCCTCGCTAGGGACTACAACGCCAAAAATAATAACAACAATTCTAACAACAATACTAACAAAACAACAAGCACAAAAACAAATAACATTTTCTGCACAGAGTTTCAGAGCAAAAAAAATGCAAAAGTAGGCCATTGCTTCTAGTAATTAATGTTTATCGCTTCGGGCACCTGAAAAGGGCGTGGCACAATTCAAGTCTCGGCAATAGTCGTATATATTCTGTCGGCCAGCAATGCTGGGAAACCTATACTGATTGACATTGTTCACATAAAAATCTAATTAGGTTGTCCGTATAGATTTTAGTGTTTCATTAGCTTAACTTATTGGGATGAAGTTCTGCGCTGGCCGTTTACAAATGATGATTATAGTTGTATTAATTTGGGTTACCTAAATAGGCACCTAATTGAGTATCATGTCGAAGAATCTTGTATGTATGTATGTATGTATGTATGTATGTATGTATGTATGTATGTATGTATGTATGTATGTATGTATGTATGTATGTATGTATGTGTATATATATATATATATATATATATATATATAACTGTGTGCATGTATGCATGTATGTATGTATATGTATATATATATATATATATACGCGTACATATAGGTGTACAGATATATACACAGCCACACATATTTATTTCTTTATGACGTCAGCAATTCAGCAATAC
>NW_021835715.1:0-7500 GCF_006345805.1 Octopus sinensis
GAAAGACGTATATGAATGACACAAATGGAAAGTTTAAATATAAAATTATACGTAGCGACACACAGCGGATTTTCACAAGAATGTTTATGTTTCATAATATCATATACACAAGGGGTTGAAAGACTTATAAAGACACCTGTTATAATATATGTATGTATATATGTATATGTATGTGTGTATGTATGTATGTATGTATGTATGTATGTATGTAGGTAGTATGTATGTATGTATGTAATATATATAAATATATAGTAATCTAAATATATGTATCTATATATATAATATATATAATCTAAATATATGTTTCTTATCTATATATATGTGTGTGTGTGTGTGTATATATATAGTGAGAGAAAAGAGAGGACTGATATATATATATATATATATATATATATATTTGCATAATTATTTGTGTAAGTGCGTGTCTGTGCACGTGGATACATACACACACACACATGCATACACACACATATATACACACACAGACAAGCTCCCGTGTGCACACACACACATATTTTTATATACACAGATTTATATACACGTATAAAATCATTGCAGAAGCTCAAAGTATTCCTACGTGCATGCTTAACAGCGCCTCTTTCGTCTCTTCTGATTATTTCTGTCATTAAAGTAAGGTCATGCTGGGGCAACACCTTTATCGAACAAGTGGACCTAGTACATGTTTTTACGTCTCGAAATTTGCTGGATGTTTCTTCTGTTGAACCGCTAAGTTAGGGGATAAAACAAACAAAAAAAAAAAGCTAAGCTGCTGTTCAAAAACAAGCCAAGCTGTTGGTGATGGAGGCAAATACAAACACACACTCTCACTCACTCACACATACACACACACACACACGCCCACGCACACACATATACATCTATAGATGTTTGTAGGATTTTATGTATACATGTTTATATTATTTACGTATATACACACACATACACACACACACAACACACACACACACACACACACACACCACAACACATATATATATATATAATATATATATATATATATATTATACATACATGTATATGTCTCTCACTCTCTGTCCGTCTATTCCTCAATCAGTCAATCAATCAATCAATCAATCAACCAATTAATCAATTATTTCATTTTAGTACTCTAGGGACAAGGCCCGAAATTTTGGGGGAAGGAGCCAGTCGATTAGATAGATCTCCAGTACGCAACTGGTACTTAATTTGTTGATCTCGAAGGAAGAAAGACAAAGTCGACCTTGGTGGAATTTGAACTCAGAACGCAAAGACAGACGAAATGTCTCGAAGCCTTTCGCCCGGCATGCTGACTTTTCTACCAGCTCGCTGCCTTTGATCAATTATTCTATCTATACACACTCACACGCACGAAAACACGCACAGATGTACTTATGTATACACGACGTGTTCTCCCCGTGTTTCCTCGTTCTGACTCTCTAGTAGAAGACCCTTGCACACGTTATCGAGCAGTGGAACTAGACACCTCGTAGTTACAAAACTAGTTTACTAACCACTCAGTGAATCCTGAACCCATAAGCAGTTTCTTTTCTTATGAGCATTCTTTTTAGTTTATGTTAATTCCATGCTGGAGATTTATCTTCTCAGCTCTCTGTGTCTTGTCTATGTATTCTCTTTCTCTCTTTTCTCTTTTACTTGTTTCAGTCATTTGACTGCGGCCATGCTGGAGCACCGCCTTTAATCGAGCAACTCGACCCCAGACTTATTCTTTGTAAGCCCAGTACTTATTCTATCGGTCTCTTTTTTGCCAACCGCTAAGTGACGGGGACATAAACACACCACATCGGTTGTCAAGCGATGCTAGGGACAAACACAGACACACAACACATCACATATTATATAATATACATATATACGACAGGCTTCTTTCAGTTTCCGTCTACCAAATCCACTCACAAGGCATTGGTCGGCTCGGGGCTATAGCAGAAGACACTTGCCCAAGATGCCACGCAGTGGGACTGAACCCGGAACCATGTGGTTGGTTAGCAAGCTACTTACCACACAGCCATTCCTGCGCCTATGTATGTCTAGGGTTTTGCTGTTTTTGAATCTATGGCTTAGGAGAGGTATTTCTTTGTAGATGACTGGTCAGAGATGTTAGTGAGAACTTAAAATGTTTCAAGAGAAATTGTATTCATTTCCCATAAATAAGCCTTTTGGATAACTTTAAAATAAGGTATTGTCTTATAGGTTCCGGACGCAAAAATATTGCATAGGATGGTGTTGGGATCTAACAACATTCACACCCATTCCTCATACATGTAAGGGAACGGGGAAAAAAGTAGGGCTAATATATGGTGTAACAGTCCAATGCTTGATGTATCCGTCTTTATGCCTAAAGAGTTTTTCTTCCTTTTTGTTATACTCATGTGTTATACTCATATTATACAGAACATGTGTGTATGTGTGTGTGTGTATGTGTGTGTTTGTATCTGGGGTGAGTGCTAAAGAGAAAGAGGGGAAAGGAGAGGGAAGAAGAAGGAAATAATTTTTTTGGTCTGCTGGACAGAATATTGACTCCAAGGGTGTTCTAAGGCCTTAGGAAAAAAAATAATTTCAGCTTTGACCACTCTTCAGCACTCCTCACGTGCATATATATATATATATATATATATATTATATATATATATATTATACTATATGTATATATGTATGTATATATATATATATATATATATATCTATATATATTAATATATATATATATATATATATATATATATATATATCGGGTATATATATACATATATACATATATACATGTTATATATATTTGTATATCCATATATATATATACTGTATGTATATACATATGTGTTTTCGCAGTATATACATACATATACCTACATATATTATATTATATCTAATATATTATATATATATATATATATATAGATATACTCTGAAGAATAGAATTTTTTGCTCATAATTTGTAATATGGTTAGTGCGGTACATGCGTTGAGGTCTTGTGTAACTGAGCTCACATGTATACATAAAATATATCATAGTTAACGCTGTTAAAATATATAAATAAGAAAGAAGGAGTGTTATGCTAAAATAGTATACGATTATTTCGCTAGTAAATAACGTTGGAACGCCGTACACACAATAAAAAATGTGTGTATATATATATCTGGATATTTAATATATGAATTATGTTGAATAGAAAAAGAAGAATGATGCTGCGAGATTCAATGACAAAACGGCCAATAATATTTCGAAATGTATCCGGAAAGTACAGAAGACATTTTCAGAGTTAATCTTGTTTCATGATTTTCTTCATAAATTTTTACATCGTCAGTCAAAAAGCAACGACGTCGTAACTTTGTAAAATTTTACTGAAAGAATTGGTGAGTAAATATTCTGCAACGAATATATCTTGAGCTAGAAAATAAAAATTGTTTAGGAATTAAATTATTCTGTGATGCAATCTATATTTTGAATAGTAATTCAGTACATCTATATTTCACATACATACAACAATGAGTGTTTCTATATTTAATATACACATAACGTTAAATCGGTATTTCTATGTTTACCATACATAGATTGAAAAGCTAAATTTTCAACGACAGTGAAAAACATCAATGTTAAAATCAAAAAATAGTATTTTCTAAAACGTACAGAACATCTATTTTTATGATTCCTGCAAGGACTAAAATACTTTGATTCCGATTACATAGTATTTTACTCTTTTACTTGTTTCAGTCATTTGACAGCGGCCATGCTGGAGCACCGCCTTTTAGTCGAGCAAATCGACCCCAGGACTTATTCTTTGTAAGGCTAGTACTTATTCTATCGGTATCTTTTGTCGAACCGCTAAGTTACGGAGAGGTAAACAAACCAGCATCGGTTGTCAAGCGATGTTGGGGGGACAAGCACAGACACGCAAACATACATACATACATTAGCTACTACACACTTTTTTTGTCTCTCCTTGTTTTTTCTGTGTAGCTTTCGGTAGAAGAGCATAGGCTCGAAACGTAAAATACTTTTTCTATTCCTGAGCGCTATTCTAATACATTTGTTTGTTTGTACACCACCTGCCTTGTCTTTTGTTTATTTTCGTAAGCTTTCCCTTTATATATATACATACATGCATATATCTATATTATATATATATATATATATATAATATATATATATATGTATGTATACATATATACGACTGACTTCTTTCACTTTCCGTCTACCAATCCACTCACAAGTCTTTGGTCGGCCGAGGCATAGTAGAAGACACTTGCCCAAGGTTCCACGCAGTGGGACTGAACCCAGAACCATGTTGTTGGTAAGCAATCTACTTACGACACAGCGTTATTCCCACAACAATCTTAGCATCTCTGAATTAGAAAGTTGTACGCAACCTGGATTAAGATCCAGTTCATGTATCTGATTGACCGCCACTTCTCTCCTCAAACCCCCATCTGCACACTAAACGCTTTGTTCTAGCCCTTCCAGAGCAAAAAGCCTCTGGAATTCCATCGTTGTTCTTAAGTTTCCATGATAATGTCGAAGCCACTCCGATTCAAACTAAACTGCATTCAACTTAGATAATTAAAAGAGTCTAAAAATATCGTAGACATTCTTCCACTTCAATAATATCCAACAAAAGATGTTAAATATTGATTTCAAATTTTTAGTACCGGGCCATCAATTTCGCGGGGAGGTGGGAAGTCGATTACTTCGACCCCTTTTCTTCAACTGGTACTTATTTTATCGACACCGAAAGGATAAAAAAAAAACAAAAAAAACTTCGAAGTCGACCTCGTCGTAATTTGAACTTAATTCGTAAAGGCAGACGAAATAAAATGATACGAATTTCGTTCTAGTGTGCTAACGATTCGGTCAGCTTGCCGTCTCAGATTTAGGTGTTATATGTTATGGGATTTGAAGGGAAATGTCTCTCTTAAAACTAATCTCTGCATTTATGCGTTCTTACATTATTTTTTTTACCTTTGTCGCTGTGAGTATATATTTTCTAAATGAATATGTGATGAGGGGCAGTCATGCTGTGTGGTTAAGAACCTCGTTTGGCAGCAAAGTGGGCTCTGGGTCAATCCCATTGTACGGTACATTGGAGAAAATGTTTCTATTATAATCCCGGGTTGTGCAGTGATTTGTGTGTGGGGGATCTGATTGACGGAAACTGAATTGAAGCCCGTCGTACACACACACACACACACCACACACACACACACACACAAACACACAGACGTGTGTGTGTGTGTATGACTGTGTGTAGGTGTCTGTGTATGCCCTCCACCACCATTTGCCTTGCAGTTCGGCAAGAGATACCGACAGAATATTAATCAGATTTAAAAATACGTATTGGAGTCAATTTCTTCGATTAAGCCCTTCAAGGAAGTGCTGCAGCATGGCCGCAGTCCAGTAAATGAACCAATGAGCCGGAACCTCTTATAATCCGCACTAGTTTACACAAATATATAGGTACTTCAATCTCATGTGATTATTTAAGTACAATTAGTATTTGTTTTATTTAAAGTGTGTTGAGAAAAAGTAACCGCCGATGCTACAGCATATTCAGTAGTCTAGAATGGTTTTGGAACCAGACGTCCCAGAAAACCGATATTATACCTGTGATACATAGGCAACAGGCCTGAATTCCTTAACAGCATCAGAACCTACATTTCTAACTAAAACAAAGATATCAACAACAACAACAAAAACAATAACATCAGCAACATCAAGAACATCAACACCGACAATAAAAAAAAACAACATAACAACAACTACAACATCAATATCAACAGCAAGAAGAAGAAGAAGAAAAGAAGAAGAAGAAGAAGAAGAAGAGAAGAAGAAGAAGAAGAAGAAGAAGAAGAAGAAAACAGCCACGAAGCCTGTAAGAAGTCTCCAAACGTACACGAAATAGTAGTTAATTCACCCTCAGAACGTAAACTTACGTCTGGAAAAAAAAAATAATAAAAATTCATACCGCCTAACATCTAAACGGAACGGTCATAGGTGGAAGGCTTTTAATAATAAAGTATGTTCATTCGGAAAGGTAATTTGGGAACAGATGCTCTTACAAACAGGAAGGGGTTGTTGTTGGTGGTGGTGGTGGTAGTAGTGGTCACGATTGGAATGGCTTTTTTTTAATGATTGCGGTGGTCTAAAATCTGCTCGACCAATATTTACCCGGTCTAAGCTCCGCGACCACCACTGCAGAAACAAAAAGAACAACCTGAACAGAAAAAAAAGAACAATTACTACTACTACTACTACTACTACTACTACTACTACTACTACTACTGCAGCTGCTATTACTGCTGAGGATGATGATGATGATGTTGCTCCTACCACCACCACCGCCTCCGCCACCGCCTACGCCATTACTACTACTGCTGCGACTACTAATCTACTTGAGCTGCTACTGCTGCTACAACTACTACTATTGCTGCTAGTACTACTACTATTACTACTCCTGCTGCTACACTTCTACTAATATTGTTGCTGTTTACTACTACTACTTCTACAACAATTACTACTACTACTACTACTACTACTACTACTACTACTACTACTACTACTACTACTACCAATACTGCTACTGTTGCTGCTGTTACTACTACTACTACTCTGCCACTAACCAACCAAAATATAATAAACAAATAAAGCAACGCAATGTTTATTTCTAGGTAAATCGTCATAGAGGTTATCTTAAAACCAACGAATGTATAAGTTGAAAACAAAAATAGAGAGAAAAATAAGAAAAATATGAAAAAAATAAGAAAAAGAAATAAAAAAGCAGCCTCTTCTCTTATCTAATATAATCAAAATAGTTCGCCTCTTATAGCATTAACATCTTATCAGACTGTTGTCTGCTAATTCAACGTTGATAAACGTTTATCGTTAGAGAGCAATCGAAAATGGAATTTCTTAAAACAAACAACTCACTTAACGAAATAATAGTCTTCACTAGTTATGTTAATTTTTCATTCACTAACCTTTCTTTATTCTTTATTAGCTACGAATTTCTTTCCAAGTTTTTCTTTTATTATTATTATTACTACCATTATTATTATTTTCTTTCTTCGGTATATTCTATTTCAAATAGACTCCATTTTTTTTTATTATTTACACATATTATTATTTTTTTTTGAAAAAAAGAAAAATATTTTTTTTAAAAAGAAAAAAATTTTTTTTTTAATATCATTATAAAAATTTCTCAGATATTAACAACTTCAAAACTCCGTTATCCTTGTTTCTCGTTTTATTGTTTGCTATTTATCACTTCTAATCTCAGATTGTCCATTCATAATTATTCATTTTTCATTTCAAATCTAAATAAGTTGCATTATTATTATTATTATTATTATTATTATTATTATTATTATTATTATTTATTATTATTATTATTATCATTATTATTATTATTATTATTATTATTATTATTATTATATTTTGGCTTGGCAATTGATACGTGTTGCACCCAAGTCTCCACCAGAGACGTCAAGCGACC
>NW_021835715.1:12500-27500 GCF_006345805.1 Octopus sinensis
TATGAATGTATGTATGTATATATGTAAGTATGTATGTATGTATGTATGTATGTATGTAAGTATGTATGTATGTATGTATGTATGTAAGTATGTATGTATGTATGTATGTATGTAAGTATGTATGTATGTATGTATGTATGTAAGTATTTATGTATGTATGTATGTATGTATGTATGTATGTATGTATGTATGTATGTATGTATGTATGTATGTAAGTATGTATGTATGTATGTATGTATGTATGTATGTATGTATGTATGTATGTATGTATGTATGTATGTAAGTATGTATGTTGTATGTATGTATGTATGTATGTATTAAGTATGTATGTATGTATGTATGTATGTATGTTGTAGTATGTATGTATGTATGTATGTATGTAAGTATGTATGTATGTATGTATGTATGTATGTGTGTATGTATGTATGTATGTAAGTATGTATGTATGTATGTATGTAAGTATGTATGTATGTATGTATGTGTGTATGTATGTATGTATGTAAGTATGTATGTATGTATGTATGTATGTATGTATGTATGTATGTGTGTATGTATGTATGTAAGTATGTGTATGTATGTATGTGTGTATGTATGTATGTATGTATGTATGTATGTAAGTATGTATGTATGTATGTATGTATGTGTGTATGTATGTATGTATGTATGTAAGTATGTATGTATGCATGTATGTATGTATGTATGTATGTATGTATGTGTGTGTGTATGTATGTATGTATGTATGTATGTATGTATGTATGTATGTGTGTGTGTGTGTATGTATGTAAGTATGTATGTATGCATGTATGTATGTATGTATGTGTGTATGTATGTATGTATGTTAGTATGTATGTATGTATGTATGCATGTATGTATGTATATTCTCTGTTTTTCATTATTTAAATTCTTCCTCTAAAGAAGGAGCTGGTTTCTAACAAAGATACGAAGCTCCATCATTGGAAGGTACATAATAAAAACAATGTCAGGTTTTAAACCGAAGATAAATGCCGCATAGTTTTACTGTTCCGTTCAAAAATTGTATTTGTAATGTGCGAATCAGTTCGTTAATTTCCTTTTTTTTTTTCTTTGAAAATCCAAGCTTATCCAGACCGGTAGTTAAGCGTTTACTACAAAGCCAAGTTCACTTATTATTACTGGTATAAACGTAAATTTTTAATCCGGATAGAGAAGCTAGAGTTTTCGAAACAGGTGTCCATAGTTATGTTCTTTCTCTTTGATTTTCAAAGCGATATTCACATCAGCGGGACAGCTGACCTGTATAATAATAATAATAATAATAATAATAATGATAATAATGATATTATTGTATACAGTGCTCAGGTGCACCACAACTTGTCAAAAGTGCGTATAAAGCATATGCAGTCTGAAAAGCGAACAGTGTATGAGTCAGATACATGCTTGCGTGTGTATGGAGGGGAGAAAATCAGGTGTAGTGTTGGCGAATCTCAGGAAGCATGGAAGTTTTGAAGGATGCAGAGCTCCGACAACTAACAACTGATGCCGGCAGTTTGTTCCATACTTCAGCAACTCTTAGTATGAGGATACATACTTTTTTTTGTCGGTCCCAAACAAAAAATATTTGGCCTCTTATGCTTACACTTGACAAATGTATTGAAGGGCATGTCCCACCTCTTTTCCTTGTACTGATACTTGTCTGCGTATGCAATACGAAGAGGATTCTCTATACTTATTCCAGGACAGTTGTTCTTTTCCGAATGACATTCTACAGGGTGTCCACAAAGTCTGGGTACATTGAGTAAATAAAATTATAACATAAAATATTAAATATAAGAAATAATAATTTCTTAAAGTATGTGTTAATCCCCAGTGGATACATGGAGTAAATAAAGTCATAACATAAACAATTAAATAAAAGAAATAATGTGTTAATCCCCATGTACCCAGAATTTGTGGACAACCTGTATATTGTTTTTACGACAAGGTCATGTCGCACAGGGGGATGGTACCTTGATGATGCTTTTAGAGAGCTGCTGATCCCATGTTTGATGTCTTCCCCAGAAATATGACATAGCCTACATTTTCGGTTGCATGTTGGAGTTCCAAGGACTTCTCTGTCTCTTTTGTTTATTAGACATTTAATAGCAATCTATATATGAACGTAAGTATGTATATCATTGTTCAGTTTTATTTTAAGATTTCTTGCCAATAAAGAAAGAGGCGGTTTCTAACCTACAATGCAGACTCATTCATTGGAATTTCAACATCATCAACAGTTATTGTATGTATGTATAAGTGCAGATTTGTATGCTTTGGTTTATGTATGTATGCTCATGCATATAGCTGCATATCTAGACATGCTTATAAATATATTTAAATGATAAACTTCTGGAAAGTTTTACAGATTTTTACAGTTCCAGTGATGGATTGGATCTGTAGTCTTTGAATTAGTTTTCTTCTTCCTGGTTTGAAAAGCCTAATTTCTCACAATTGCTAATTGGGCAGTGTGTTACATATCCCATGGCCCAGTAATTACAGGTATAAACCTGAACTTGTAATCTGACGTATGTAAGTATGTATGCATGTATGTATATATGCATGTCTATAAAATTTACTCAAGGATTTGTGCATGCGTGGATGTATGTATGTATGTATGTATGTATGTATGTATGTATGTATGTATGTATGTATGTATGTAGGTAGGTAGGTAGGTAGGTAGGTAGGTAGGTAGGTATGTATGCAAGTATCTATGCATATTTGTATGTATTTCTAAGCATTTATGTATATGTCTGCATGAAAGTAGCTATATATGTCTGTATGCATGCATGTATGCATGCGCGTATGTATGTACGCAAGTATGTATGTATGTATGTATGTATGTATGTATGTATGTATGTATGTATGTATGTATGTGTGCATGTATGTATGTATGTATGTATGTATGTATGTATGTATGTATGTATGTCTGCATACGAGTGTGTATATATGATTTTATTTTTAAGCATATGATTATATGCATGCACACACATATACATATACACGCATAAAGATATATATGTATGCATATACGTGTACCTGTTTGTCGTGTGTGTGTGAGTGTGCATGTATGTGTATGTGTGTGTGTGTGTGTATGTGTGTGTGTGTGTGTGTGTTCAAACGGCTTCCTATGAGATTTTGCATGTGTGACAGATTTTATGTAGCAAATCCTTTGAAAGTTGGCGAAAGCGTATGAAAAATATGAAAGTAAAACATAGTAAATAAATAAAGATAAAACCGAGATAATAAACCTACTAAAAAGCGCAGTAAAATATATCTTTAACATTAATGAATTAAATAATTAGTGGCAAATTCTGTATATATATTGGATTGCCAAATCATATAAAAATCCAATGAAAGATTAATGATATCTCTGTGAAAAAATAAATATCACTTTTTAAACTTCTTAGCTATCAGGATAATATTAAACCCGTTACATAAGTATATCAAACACTTAGTAAAATATAAGCCAGTATCGTATCACATGCTAATATTATTCAAAGGGATAAGACGGTAGGCTGGGCGAAATGCTTAGCGGCATTTCGTTCGGCGTTCTGGGTTCAAATTCCGCCGAGGTCAATAAATTAAGCACCACTTGCGTACTGGGGTCGATCTAATCGACTGGCCCCCTCACCCAAAATTTCGGGCCTTATGCCTAGAGAAAAAAAATCGTTAGCACGCCAGGCGAAATGCTTAGAGGCATTTCGTTCGTCTTTTCGTCCTGGGTTCAAATTCTACCGAGGTCGATAAATTAAGCACCACTTGCGAACTGGGGTCGATCTAATCGACTGGCCCCCTCACCCAAAATTTCGGGCCTTATGCCTAGAGAAAAAAAGAATCGTTAGCACACCGGGAGAAATGCTTCACGGCATTTCGACCGCCTTTTCGTTCTGGGTTCGAATACTGTCGAGGTCGACTTTGCTTTTCATCCTATGGGGAATGATAAAATTAATGCCAGCTAATTATTGGGGTCAATGTAAGTGACTTATTCCCTTCTCAGAAAATGCTGGTCTTGTATCAAACACTGAATTCCATATTTCTCGATGGCGGGAGTTACACGAGATTATTGTCAATGTAAATATAGTTACATATTAAATTATTTAAACCGGACTATGTAAGAAACAAACGACAGAGTGACGATTTAATGACCGTTAATAAAAAATATAGAGAGAGCTCACAACATTTACTGGTGATAGCGGCGAAACAGATTGAAGAGTTCTGTATACAGAGAATAAGATAGGACTGTGAATTATTTTGATATAAATGTTGGAGAAAAGAAAGGGAGTTTATGGTTCATATTTTTGTACAAAGGCAGCGAGCTGGCAGACACGTTAGCACGCCGGGCGAAATGCGTAGCCGTATTTCGTCTGCCATTTCGTTCTGAGTTCAAATTCCGCCGAGATCGACTTTGCCTTTCATCCTTTGGGAATCGATAAATTAAGTACCAGTTTCGCACTGGGGTTGATGTAATCGACTTAATCCTTTGTCTGTCCTTGTTTGTCCTCTCTATTTTTAGCCCCTTGTGGGTAGTAAAGAAATAGGTTCATATTTTTGTATTTGTATAATTACTCTACTAACGTACATTATTTACATTATTTATATTATTTACAGTCGAGGGATGTTTGTCCTCATCTTGTTTGTTGTTAACACAATGTTTCGGCTGATATACCCTCCAGCCTTCTTCAGGTGTCTTGGGGAAATTTCGAGCCTGGGTTTTCATTCCTAAGGTACTTTTCGATGTTGTTATTATTATTATTATATTATTATTATTATTATTATTATTATTATTATTATTATTATATTATTATTATTCCGAACTCGGAATCTTGGGGTTAGTAACCCGCGCTCTTAACCGCTACACCATATGCTCGTGAGCAATTATGGAATGACTTTTAGGGCTTATAAATCTAATATATTTCTATCCTTCCTTAAATACCGGTTCCCATATGCTGCTCATATCTGCTCTCGGTCTCAGCCTCCTAAGCAGACCGGTTTCCGCCAGAAGCTGTGGCCATCCAGTGGCGCGGATATTAGCTCTAATGGCTGTCTATTTTAGACTCACTTCCGCGTCCTGTCTCTGAAAGTGGTTCTAGTGAAGGAGTGTGTATAGGACAGCGTTGCCCCTAGTTGCATTATTTGCGGTGACATAAGTTCATCCGGTGTCTAATTACTCTTTGAACTCATGCATATCTACATCTCGTAAATCCCAGAAGCCCTTTGGCAAGGTATTCAAAGACTGTGGGCCTTATAAGCCCTAAGCAGTTACGCTATCACTCGGGAATTATTTTTTCCCTATCCTATTTATCCTTTTGGGTAAAACACTACATTTCATGTTCTTCCAGTCCATTCAGCTACAAATAGATTTTGGAATAGTTGTAATTTTAACCTTGTGAAGGACCAGCGTCTCATTTAGGGTGTGGAGAAGATTTGAACCAAGACAAGATTTGAACTGAAGGTGCAATTTGTGGCCGCTTGAAGCTAGACTAATAATTCTATCCAAAATTGTTAAAAGACCTGGATTTTAAAACTTTTACATCGACACCATTGCTCGACAGGAAATTGTTTTATTAACCTAGAAAGAATAAAATGCAAAGTCGACCTTTGCAGCATTTCAACCGAGAACATAAGGAGCCGAAAGATGTGGAGATTGCGGTAACTTTGATATTTTGCAATGGCGTCAAGTACAAATATCGATATAGATTTCAATCCTAAAGTTAGGTCCTAAACCTCCCAGGATCTTTCACATATATCCTCGATTGATTTCAATTTATTTGATATTTAACATACATCAGGTGTTTTATGTTTGCCGATATATTTCAAGACTCAATTGAAACTAGAATAATTTATTTTTTTAACTAAGTGTAGTAATTTTTCCCCCATAAGTTTGCTTCATACGGTACCTGATATTAATCAGAAATATATCGAAAATTAATGACGATATGAATATTGTAAATGTACAATCTAAATATAAGGTTAATATTCCAGATATCATTATCGTGATAAATTAAATTTATTGAAATAGATTAGCAAAATTTCAATTAAAGTCAAGATAATTTCAGTGAAGTTATCTTTATCAATGTAATAAATATTTTAATAGACATCATTATACGTTAAATTCGCTAAATTATGAGAAAGTAAAAGATTTCGTAAGGAGTAAAGTAAATTTCATTTCTTATCAAAAATATTTTTTACTCATATAATTTTGAAAATACAAGGATTATGAACATATGAAAAACTATATTTAATATTATGAAGAAATTTAAATATGCCTTCGTATAAATAATTCGAAATTAAGAGTGTATTTTTCAAAAAAAATTTGCCAAGAAATCTATAAATCACTTCACAATTTAGAAAAAAATAAGATGTTATTAACCTCATATCAACTGGCAATTGTTCCGATAATATATCAATATAAAATAAAACTTCATGTAGTATAAATTATACAATAAAAGTATATAGTAAAAGAAATATTTAACAATTCGATATAACGAAAGTGATATGTTAAAAAATATAGATAGCAAAATATTCTATGCTCTAATATATATTATAAATATACCACTGCTGAAAAAAAAGTACTGATGCAGAATTTGAAAGAATATATATATATATATATATATTACATCTCGTTCAGAGATTTATTATTGCTATATATATATATATATATATATTATATATATATATATATATATATATATTATATATATAATTATATATATAATTATATAATATATATATATATATATATATATATATATATATATTATATATATATATAATTATATATATATAATTATATATATTATATATATATATATATATAATATATATATATATATATATATATATATTATATATATATATGCAGAGCATTGAGAGTATCAATGTCATAGAATTACAAAGTTATCATCTGATAAAGTAATGACACATGAACGTATGAGGTACATGCACACCCATGCATAATCACTTGCAACGCATATGCCGTGCACATGTGCATACATGTGTTGACGTGCAAATGCATGCAGTAGAGACGTTACCGCTGCTGCTCCTTACACACACACAAATACACACATATATATACACAAACATGCACACAGAAATATGGGACTGGTTGTGTGGTAAGTAGCTTGTTTACTAACCACATGGTTCCGGGTTCAGACCTACTGCGCGGCGCCTTGGGGAAATGTGTTCTACTATAGCCTCGGGCTGACCAAAGCCTTGTGAGTGGATTTAGTAGACGGAAACTGAGAGAAGCCCGTCGTGCATATATATATATCTGTGTGTTTCTGTGTGTGTGTTTGTTTGTGTATTTTTGTCCCCCCACCCTCATTTGATAACAGATGCTGGTGTGTTTACATCCGATGTAACTTAGCGGTTTGGCAAAAGAGACCGATGGAATAAGTAATAGGCTTACAAAGAATAAGTCCTGGGGTCGACTTGTTCCACTAAAAGGCGGTGCTCCAGCACGGTCGCAGTCAATTGACTGAAACAAATAAAAGAATACATACATCCGTGCACACATGCATTCTAGACTACATCCAAAACGAAATCCATTCTGTTATTTCACAAACAGTCGCTCGTCAACACAGCCTTCTCATTCTCTCGAACAAGCTGGTCACCTCTAGCCATGCAAATTTGGTTTTGTACACTCCCCCGTCGCTCATGGCCACCGGTTCTTGCAGTGAACACATTGCCTATTCACTTTTCACCAGGAATACGGCCTTCTGGAAATCCCTGTAAACCGTTGTTGTTTCTGAGGTCGTTCACGTCAACTTTTCCAAGAGAAAGCCGTATAGCCGACAACACTTTCAGAGTGTCTGCACACTAATATAATTATATACACGCTGGCACAAGACACACACGAACATTAATATATACAAACACATATATAGCTTTAATCATAATCGAAGCTATAGGTCTAAATAGGAGCGTTTACACATTTGCACATATATGGGCGCAGACGTGGTTGTGTCGTAAGAAGTTTGCTTCCCAACCACATGGTTCTGGGTTCAGTCCTACTGCATGGCACTTTGGGCAAGTGTCTCCTGCTATATCCTCGGGTCGACCAAAGTCTTGTGAGTGGATTTGGTAGACGGAAACTGAAAGAAGCCCATCGTATGTGTGTCTGAGTGTCTTTGTCCGCCCCGTCACCATTGCTTGACAACCGATGTTGGTGTGTTGACGTCCCCGTAACCTGGCGGTTTGGCAAAAGAGATCGATAGAATAAGTACCAGACTTACAGAGAATAAGTCCTGGGGTAGATTTCTTCGACTAAAAAGGCGGCGCTCCAACATGGCCGCAATCAAATGACCGAAACAAATAAAAGAATGAAAGAATGAAAAGCCATATTCAATGGCGAAAAACAAGCGAAGATGTAAAACACACAAACTGATAATTAGATATATAAACAGTACACGTTATTAAACAATTAAAGAAAAATTATTTTTACTCCTAAATGGGAAATTTCAGTTTAGTAACAACTTTGGTTGAAGTGTATTTGTAACAATTACTGTATTTGCCGGAGAATCTGGTACGCATTTTTGTAGTGTAATAAAAATTGCTTGGCAGCTGGATAAGCTAAAGTCTGCTAGGCACGACAAGTGTTACTAACAATAGAATTTTCTTTTCTACACTAGGCACAAGGCCCGAAATTTTTTTTTTGGGGGGGGGAGGCAGTCACTTAGATCGATCCCCAGTGCGCAGCTGGTACTTAATTTATCAACCGCAAAAGGATGAAAGGCAAAGTCGACCTCGGCGGATTTTGAACTCAGAAAGTAAAATTAATCTTTTCTACTCTAGGCACAAAGCCCGAAAGTTTTGTGAAGGGGGCTAGTCGATTAGATTAATCCTCAGTACGCAACTGGTACTTAATTTATCGATCCCGAAAGTATGAAAGGCGAAGTCGACCTCGGCGGAATTTGAACTCAGAACATAAAGACAGATGAGGTAAATCGTTAGATTAATCTTTTCTACTCTAGGCACAAAGCCCGAAATTTGGGGGGGGGGTAGTCAATTAGATCGATCCCAGTTACGTAACTGGTACTTAATTTATTGACCCGAAAGGATGAAAGGTAAAGTCGATCTCGCCGGAATTTGAACTCAGAACATATAGACAGATGAGGGAAATCGTTAGATTAATCTTTTCTACTGTAAGCACAAAGCCCGACATTTTTGAGGAGGAGGGCCAGTCCATTAGATCGACCCCCAGTACGCAACTGGTACTTTATTTATCGAACCCGAAAGCATGACAGGCAAAGTCGACCTCGACTAACAACAGAATATTGAAACCAACCCGAAACTTACGAAAAGTTGCTTACGATTCATCGGCAATTATTTGAAGAGGTCACATCATCTTATCCATTATGCATTCTTCCCAGAATACATAACCAACAACTGATATATTGATTACGTTATTTAATGACTGCATTACCTTTAAGACACATTTTTAAAATAATATTAACGAAAAATCTTCCTAGAAAAAGAAGTATGTCAAACGTTTACCCACCATTTAGCTACTTGCAATGAGCAGACGACAATACACCATAACTGTGAGACCCACTCTGCTGGCCGAACGCAGTAACACACACACAGACCCACACACAAAAACGTAGCAAATAATACTGCTTTTATGTCCTATAAGATAATTCGGTTGGCCAAAATGTGTACAAAATCTAGATGAAGTTCGGTATTCGTATAGCGTAATATATTTATAATAAATTTATTGTTTCCTTCATTATACTGTCACAGCATTGTGTTAACATGCACAGAATGATACATTTTCCCCAGCAAAACCACTTTAAAATATCTTCCAATATGTGTATAATGAAACATACGAAATATATTATATTTTCTAGAGAAGTGTGCATGTAAAATCGGGGTAAGCCGTATACACCAGTGAATGCAGTACTCTTTTTTTGTTTTACTTTCTGGTTTAACATTACTTTTAAATTCTTATTTGTAAGAATCTAGCACGTACATTGCCGTAGTTGTGCCTGTTATTTCTTGCAGATACGTATGCTGTTGCTGTTGCTGTTGAGCGGTCCGGTCCGAGTGCTCCGAAACGTGGTCCTTTGCTATTCCTAAGACCCGCAGAAGAGAAAGCAGGTCAACCCCCGACACCGAGAGAATCGACGGATGGATGAATGTGCATCCAGGCTCAGCGGTTGCGTAGGAAGTCGGGGACAAGAAACAGGAAGAAAGAGTAAGAGAAAGTTGGGGCGAAGGAGTACAACAGGGGTCGCCACCGACCCCTGCCGGAGCCTCGTGGAGCTTTAGGTGTTTTCGCTCATTAAACACACACAACGACCAGTCTGAGAATCGAAACCGCGATCCTCCGACCGCGAGTCCGCTGCCCTAACCACTGGGCCATTGCGCCTCCTGCAGATACGTATAGGATCCCTTGGTCATCTTATTTAATACTGACTTAGTTATACAAAACTGTTGTCTCACGTTTCCTTCTCTGAGTAAATAAGAATTTGTCTTTGCAGCCTCATAGCTCCGTGTTCGATTCAACAGTGTAGTACCAAGAGCAAATATTTTCTACGTCGGCATGTGCTTGGCCGGTAGTCTTCATGTTTGTCACAAGACACGCAAACACAAAATTAGTAAATATGAGAACCATGATATTGTTGATGATTAGGGAGTAGGCTACATTGAAATAAACGACGTTCCAAGATGATAAACAAGCAAAAATGACCATGAACTTTACGACAATTATCATTTGGAATTTAAACATGATGCATTTGGCAAAAATATACGCAGGTGCGGTGGTGCTCAATCATTTCCCAGATTGCAGAATTTGCTGGCATACATTCAACTGTTTGATTTTTGACTTAAGCGCAGCCAGATAATAAGCTACACATATGATACATCATCTTCCCGGTTTTACCGCGGTTTTATCGCCCGATATAAAAAGAATCTGCACGGTAATCTCCCCCTGTCAACTAAACGATGAAGTAGAGAATATTTATTACATTTTCTCTTATGGCCATTTCTGCTTGAACACAGACACAAACACACAAACTCAGATAACCCTGTCCCCACGCACACATACACGTATATATATATATATATATATATATATATATATATATATATATCTAACACACACACACACACACATACACACACACACACATACACACAAATATATATATATATATATATATATATATATATATATATATATATAATAATTAATAAGGGTGAGAGAATTAGATACTAATTTAATAGCATATCTATTCAACACCAAGTGGCCCAGTGCCTCGAGAAACCTGGATTATTATAATATTTTATAATATATTATAATATTTTATACAAAAATAAATATAAGAGAATGGTCACTATGTGGTCACTATATATTTTTATATATATATATACATACATACATATAAATACACACGCATATTTATTTACATATATATAAATATATCTGTGTGTATATATATATATATATATATACCTATAAATATATATATGTGTATATATATATAAATGCATATATACATACATACATATAAAATACGTGTATAAATATGAGTGTATATATGCCTATGGCTGTATTTATAATTATTTCAAAATACTTATATCTTTAAGATAAATATACCTGATACCTACTCCGTCTGTTTCGACGGTGATCAATCTGTTTTCCGATAAACTGAACTGCCTCTTCGTTAAACCGTTCTTTAAGTGACAGCATTTTCCAGTTAAATTGAATCCCAGAGAGAATGAGCTTGACTGTGTGTGATAAGATGACGTGGGAATTACTGCTACAATTTAGATCTGATGTCTTATGTCTACAGCGTTTTTTGTCACATAGTTTGAATATAAACCAGACCACTGGTAAACACACTTGGCCAAATGGTCTGACAATTGGGGACGTACCAGGAAATACGGTGTTTGTTCGAAAGACATCGCAGCCTCACAAACATGGAAAAAACACAGACGTATTCATGCAGGCACACACAGGCACACACTTATAAATACACACAGACACAAAGAGATAACTATACATATATGTATGTATCCCTCAGTTATCCTCGCACTCACTTGAAATCTATGTATCTATATAGATATGCGTGTACGCATATGTAAGCATGTGCTCTCGTTCACACACACACATACACACACTTACACACACATACATATACATATATATATATATATTCATACACATACACACACACATATAAGTGTATAATAATATATATATATACACACACATATATATATTATATATATATATATATATATATATATCATACATACATACATGTATATATATATTCGTGTATGTCGGTATATGCATACATGTATGTGTGTATTTATGTATATATATATATATAAAACTTAACAAAAACTTAAAGAAACATAGGAAGCAGAATGCGCCCCCCACGGCTCAAACAAGAATCCCCAAATATGCCGCTATTCACTGCGCCAGAGACTCTGCACAAATAGTGACTGCATCTTCACGCATCTACCCGGCACTAGACGCACTACCGGCCAAGGCCAAAGCACGCATCCCACAATAACATCAACACCACCAATAGTAAATCGAAATTCAAAACCACACACAACTCGGAGTCCCAAAATCTGCCGGTATTCCCAACGTGAGAGAACATGTCTACTGAGTGACTGTCCCTTCACTCATCTTCCAGGGACCCGACGCACAAACAGAAACGGGGCCTCAAGCCAACACACAAACCTGAATAACAATAAAAATAGAAAAACACACCATGCTGCAGTAATGCTGGTCCAGTCTTTTCAGGAAGACACAAAAACAACAACAACAAAAGTGGAACTACAACCTATCCAACAGTGCAACCACACCTCCAGCCAAAACTGCTCCCTAAGCAGGAAAATTCTTTTTTAGCCATGTTGAACATGGCAAAAGAGATACACAAAAACATTCTAGCCATCACTCAACACCATCCTATGCTATTACCCTATGCACCAATTCCCCACATTGCTGCCACTAACACACACAAAAATCCAAGCCCCCTGCAACAGTCAAAACCAGCCACTACACTAACCTCCACATTCCTACTCAATGCACAAGGTGTCAGCCCTTCCATCAATGCACAAAAATGGAAGGTCCAATTCATTGAAGACTGGTTGGTAACCATTCACACCACATCCCTTTCTTCATTCTCACTGAGACCCACCTTGACAACTCCCACTTGGAAGCCGAAGTGAGAGTGAAGAATTTCACAACCATCCGCGCGGATCGTATCGGCAGGAGGAAGGGTGGAACTGCCATTTTCCTGCATGATTCATTTACGGCAGATGGAAATAGTATATTCTCCAACGGCTACTGTGAATCAGTCACCGTGCACAACAAAGCCAATGACCTGACAGTAATTGGGCGCTATAGGCCGCCCCAAACACCCATACTGTCTTTAAAGAATGCCTCAACAGCATTAAGTGCTTTATTCAACAGTGCCATTCTAGCAACATACTCATGATGGGAGACTTCAATCTACCCTGTGTTGACTGGACTACAAACTGTTTGAAACCAAGCACTCCCGCCTCAACCGCTGACAAGAAGCAGCAGAGTCACTTTTCGACTTTACGAATGAGTTTTCTTGTCCCAACTTGTCCTTGCACCAACAAGACATCAGAACATTTTGGACCTAGTGTTTAGTAACCACACTAAACACTATACATAACGTTACAGTGGAAAAACCCTTCTTTCAGACCATGACATGGTTCTCTGTAACATGAAATTCCACCAGCCGAAAGCTAATCCTAGTGACCTTCCTCCAGCCCACCCATTTGACAACATGGATCTCCATAAAGCCAACTGGGATGCAATCAGGAACGAGCTATCAAATGTTGACTGGTCCTTTACACATACACACATCTCACCAACCATAAAACATCTTGGCAGATCTTTGTAGACACCGTCACAGACATATGTGCAAAACACTCCCCACCAGACCTGTGAACAAAAGTGCAGAATCCCCCAAAACAGAAAAACCATTATCAAAAATAAAAAGAACAAACAAAAAATTAACAAACTAAAGTACTGCCACAGCAACACACACATTCGACGGCTATCGCACTGCTTGAATCCAAAAAATATAACCTCCAACAATGCATGAAGACCCTCATCAATAACCAAAGATCAGCTGAGGAGAAGTGGCCATTGAAAAAATCAAACTCAACCCCAAAGTGTTCTTTTCATTTGCGAGGAACGCAAGGTCACTGTCTCCACTGTAGGCCTCTAATTGACGAAACTGGCACTCTCCAAGATAATGCCAAATCCATGGCCGAGATACTGCAGAAACAATACTGCTCTGTTTTCAGCAATCCTGATATGGCCGATCTGGGCTGTATCAGTGATGTCAACCCCAACACACTATATCGGACATAACGTTTAGTGCCCCTGATGTCTTAGCGGCGATAAACGAAATAAAACACATTCAGCAGTAGGCCCCGATAGGTTCCCTGCTTGTGTCCTGAAGGTGTGTCGACACCAACTTGCATCTCCCCTTGCTAATCTGTGGAGAAACTCACTGGATTATGGCTATATTCCAAAAACCTTCTGTCCCAGTCTGTTGTCCCAGTTTTCAAAAAGGGAAACAAGTCCCTTGCAGTGAATTACCGTCCGATCTCACTCACCTCTCATATCATCAAGGTATTTGAGAGGGTGGTGAGATCTCGAATAACCCATTTCTGGAAAGCAACAGACAGCTGATCTCCAACCAACATGGGTTCCGTAATGGAAGGGACTGCCTAACGCAGCTCCTGCATCACTTTGAGGACATTTTGAGAGCTTTGGGAGAGGGCTCCAACACCGATGTCATCTACCTTGATTTCAGTAAGGCCTTCGACAGGGTCGATCACAAGATCCTATTGAAAAAAACTATCCACATTGGTGTCTCTGGAAAGTTACTGAAATGGATTAAGTGTTTCCTGACAGACAGATCTCAACATGTTTAGTTGAAGGGGTAAAATCAAGCCAGCCAAAGTCAGTAGTGGCGTTCCGCA
>NW_021835715.1:32500-38905 GCF_006345805.1 Octopus sinensis
GTGTTGCAGTTGAACCGTTCAACGGAACATCCTGGCTGTAAAATTAATGTGCAACTGGTTGAGTAGTCCTCGGACACGTGCACCCTTAACGTAGTTTTGTGGGAGGTTCAACAACATAACACAGAGCGTAACAAGGCCGGCCCCTTTGAAATTCTGGTACAACTTATTTTTACCAGTTTAGCGGACAAGAGCAAGGTAAAATAGAACGTTTTGCTTAAGGACACAGCGTGCGCTGACGACATGACATTTAAACGCTATTAGTTACCTGAAAATCTGAAAATACGTTTTTTGTACAACAAAGAATGATGAAACCGTCCAATGGTGTACTCTTTCACCACAACTTTCTCTCACTCTTTCTTCCTGTTTCTGTTGTAATTGTATTTCAAAAGGCCAGCCATGTCACACTTTGTGTCACGCTGAAACTCCCCGAGAACTACGTTAAGTGTACATGTGTCCGTGGAATGCTCAGCCACTTAAATGTTAACATCACGAGCAAGCTGTTCCGTTTATCGAATCAACTAGAACCCTCGTCGTCGTAACCGACGGAGTGCCACGATATAAGAGTGAACAATGGATTATATGGTATATCTACAAATATTTCATTAAGAGATAGCATTATGACGTCACATCGTACAGGCAGGTATGCAAGAAGTGTAAAACCTATCAGGTTATGTAATACCTTTACTTTTATCCTCAAATTTTCAGGTTACATCAAAACCATTTTTGGTTCTTTTGCTCTTTGATCTGATCAATGATGTTAGATTTCCTCAATGCTGATACGTAACTTGGCATTCTCACTTCCTTCTTATTTCTTTATTGACCACAGGGGGCTAAACAGAGAGGGGACAAACAAGGACAGACAAACGGATTAAGTCGATTACATCAACCCCAGTGCGTAACTGATACTTATATAATCGACCCCTAAAGGATGAAAGGCAAAATCGACCTCGGCGGAATTTTTACTCAGAACGTAGCGGCAGACGAAATACCTATTTCTTTACTACCCACAAGGGGCTAAAAACAGAGAGGACAAACAAGGACAGACAAACGGATTAAGTCGATCACATCGACCCCAGTGCGTAACTGGTATTTATTTAATCGACCCCGAAATGATGAAAGGCAAAGATGATCTCGGTGGAATTTGAACTAAGAACGTAGTGGCAGACGAAATACTGCAAAGCATTTTGCCCGCCGGCTAACGTTTCTGCCAGCTCGCCGCCTTCCTTCTGTCAATTTGATTGGCGCCCTAATTGAAACACCTACGATTCCGATTGGCCAATGTGTTGCAGCCCCCTCTCTAGTAGTATTTCGCATTTGATTTTCACATGTTGCTATGTTTTTCAATGTAGAGGCATATCATTATTTACCTCCCTACATCATGGTATATCCAAAAGATTTGAGTCTTCAAATGTCACGTATTACATAATCATATAGATCTCGGCAACAAATTTTGGCACAAGGCCAGCAATTTCGGGTATAGGGGATACGTTGCTTACATCGACGTCAGTGTACCCTCTGGTACTTAATTTATCGACCCTGAAAGGATGAAACGCAAAGTCCACCTCGCGGAATTTGAATTCATAATCTTATAGGTATTTCACCACGCCTTACATATCTGCTTGTAGGGTGTTGCGTCACAATAAAATCTCTTAACAAAACATTTGTAGATAAACCATACACTCCATTCATCTCGCTTAAAGCTCTTTTCAATTTTGGGTACTCTTTGATTTTTCAAAATAGTAATTAACAGTGAACTTCCTTCCATTGATGAGTATTTCTCGCCAGCTGAATAGATTATTTATCTGTTGATTCGCGTGTTACTCTCTATCCATCTATCCATTAAACGCGGCGAAATACAAAGTAGAGTTAATGCAAATATTTAAAATAGCGACTTCAAACAGTATACTGGCGAGTGCTATACAATGTTATTGGGTGTTGCCTCAGGGAGAAACATATTTCGCGTCCTATTCTGTTACTTTTTGAAAGACATCTTTGAAAGAACATCAAAAGAAAGAAGCAAAAATGTGCTTCTGTAAGATATCTCACAAATAGACTTATATAGAGAACTCTGATTCCTTAAGAATTTAGTTTTCATTTATTATGTTAAATCTTCGTTCTTCTCAACAGACAAACACATTTTATCTATACATTTCTCTTTCTATACACACAGATACATACACAAACATACACACATGTTGAACAGATTTATTTCAAAACATTTCTTGGTGGTTTCTCAAAATTTTGTTATCAATATTTTTTTCAGATTATTGTACAAGATCTTTAGGATTAGTGAAACATCAAAATTCCCAAATCCATCATCAACGGTTTTAGACCATTTTTCTCTCGTCTTATAGATGATGTGATAGCGAAGAGTTTTGCTCCTACTTTCTTCCTGCCCACATCTCCTTAAATCTTTCATAGAAACCCTTCATATATTTTATATCTAGAGAAGACAGAATTTCAGTTGCTAAGGATGACAATGATGCCGCATTCAAGTTTCTTAAAGACTTTCTTACCGTTTGATGCAGCTCAAAATCAATAAATATGTTTTTTCGTTTAACATCCTCGGATATCCAGTTCTTGTGTGTAATGTGTAAACTTGTCTATGAATTGCTCTTTCTAAAATGGTTATCATCGAATCCATCCTGATGCTTTTCGGAAGACAATCCGATTATCTGAAAGAGATCGGATCACGTAGCCTCTGTTAGTCATTTCCAAAATGTCTCCATGCTCTATCACATATTTGCATTCAAAGCAGTTGTTTATTCCGTCTGATGGTTCGTTGCTTATCTTCAGCAATGGGTGATTTGAGAGTTATATAGCTTCATGATAAGGCACTTGGATGTTGTTTATCCGAAACTCTGGAAAGTGTTTTGCTGCAAAACGGACGCATGAAGCGAATGTAGGACAAAATCATCGATTCCATCATGCTGTCTGCTAGGTATTTAGTCTATTTAATGCCAGTCCTTGAAGCCAGAAACCTTCTGAGGTATTTTATGATTAATTGGTGTGAGAAAAGCGTGTTTTTCGTAAGGAGATCATAATAGTTACAAAACCGCATTAGACGAAACCCATTGTTGCTCATTCTGCTTACACAGTGAATACCAATCACACCTAAATGAAGTCCCATTATAATTGTTTATCTTGGAAATAAAGTAACCAGGCAGCAGAGTATTTTAATTACGTGGGTGATCTGAGAAGATAGAAGAGAAGATTGTCGCAAGATATAGTCAGAGGCTTGCTGTTTATTAAATAAATTATGTTCCCTCCATCAGATTTATATTTAATACCACACTGTGATTACGTTAACCTTAGAGAAGATACGTTAGTTGGCTTGCAATGAAAGATTCGATGACAAACTTAACACCGGATGAAGATTTACTTTTCTTCTTTTGCCTGTATAATGGGAGGTGCAGTAAACCGATTCTTCTGCTTGAATTACTGCACCTCCTTGTGAATCTGTTTCATGAAGGGCGGCAATATAAATGAGATCACAAATATAAATGTATTAGCTTAACATATTGGTTTCACATTTTGGCACAAGGCCAGTAACTTCGTGAGAGGGGGTGAAGTCGATTACATCAACCCAGTTCCCATTTTATTTCATCGACCCCGAAAGGATGAAAGACAAAGTCGACCTCGACGGAATTTGAACTCAGAACGTAAAGACAGACGAAATTTCGCTAAGCTTTTTACCCGGCATGCTAACGATTCTACTAGCTTGTCGCCCTTTCTTCACTACTCTAGGCACAAGGCCCGGAATTTTGGGGGAGAAGGAAGTCGATTAGATCGACCCCGGTACACAACTGGTACTTAATTTATCGACCCCGAAAGGATGAAAGATAAAGTTGACATCGGCGGAATTTGAACACAGAACGTAAGACAGACGAAATACCTATTTCTTTACTACCCACAATGGGCTACACACAGAGGGGACAAACGGATTAAGTCGATTATATCGACCCCAGTGCATAACTGGTACTTATTTAATCGACCCCGAAAAGATGAAAGGCAAAGTGGACCTCGGCGGAATTTGAACTCAGAACGTAACGACAGACGAAATACGGCTACGCATTTCGTCCGGCGTGCTAACTTTTCTGCCAACTCGCCGCCCTATATTAATATAAAATATTGATATTGGTGAGAGGTCTTCAGCTCAGAAACGGAAACACCGTCTTTAAGGATTCGCATATTCCCAGCTGCAACGTTCACCTGCTTCATCGCAGCTTTCTGAAAACCATTTAAATCATTACAACTGCTGTATTGGACAATAAGACAGATGCAGAAATTTGAAAAGCAAAAACTGTAGTATATAACTTAGGGTCTCCCTCTTATGTTTCTTCCCTAGTACGAGGATATTCGTGCTGTGTCTGAAATGACGCGCTTAATTACTGGGATCAGATAAATTCTCATATTTCCATACCAGGACGGACATTGCTGAAAAATTGCCAAAACGTGGACTTTCTACTGAAGACTTCTGGTAGTAACCTATACCTGTTCTAATCTCTTTATTCCAATATCAGAGTATCAAGGTATTGACCAAACTATCGGATGTTGTTATACATCGCTGGTCACAGTGCATTTCGTATTGTTTTAACATTCGAATGACGCCACCTCACTACTTAAGCGAGCAAGGGCAACAATCTCCGATCTGTCTCAGGGTTCTCATTTACAGTGGAGTGGAGTGGAGTGGAACAACGAGACGTAAGTGTTTTGCCCAAGAATACAACGGGCCGCCCGTCCTAGGAATCGAAGCCATGATCTAGCGATCCCGAGTGCAATATCTTAACCACTAGTCCACGCGACCTCACTCTTTGCAATATGCAATGGAATTATGGGAGAATACAAGAAAAAGGATATGGTTGTAAGTGAGCCATTGAACAAAGAGAACACAATGTTTTGAAAATGATTGTGATGGTTTAAGTAGAACCATTCAAAGATTTTGGCCATGCAGATAACGACTGTCTACCAATATTCCGTGATAGTCTTTTGATTATCGGCAAAATTTGTTTACCACCTCGAGGTTATCTATTTCCTGGCGCATTAATAGTAGTCATTACATACATACATACATATATACATACATACATACATACATACATACATACATACATACATAACAGGCCGGATATTTTTGCTTGGGACAGATAAGAATAAGTATGTATCATCATAGAGGTCAGATGTCTTGCTGACGTGAATATTTCTTTGATAATAAAAGAGAAAGATGATAACGATGGCTAGCTGATTCGAAACCTCATGCTTCTATATCCAAATTACAAATTCACATCTATGCGAATTAAAATTGATGCAGTTGGTTTTGTGATTAATATCTAAGTAACAATCTGGGTAACCTGGGGCTTTCAGGAAAAATAATCGCTCAGCTAGCAAGCACATTACAAATACAGGGAAACATGAAAATTATGCAAGATTATTTACAAACTGAAAATGTGAATTGGTTTTTGCTGTCTACATCCTACTTCTTATTTCTTTATTGCTCACAAGGGGCTAAACATAGAGGGGACAAACAAGGACAGACAGAGGAATTATAACGGCACCAGTGCGTAAATGGTACTTAATTTATCGACCCCGAAAGGATGAAAGGCAAAGTCGACCTCGGCGGAATTTGAACTCAGAACGTAACGGCAGACGAAATACCGCTAAGCATTTTGGCGGACCATTGTATTTTTGTTACAGACCAGCTCTTTCCCCAGAGGAAGATTTCAAATAGTTAAAATTAGAAGTGAACAAATGTATACATATATATATTGCCCCTAAAGCATGGTTTAATTGCAAAAACTACTTATTCGCAGGAAGGATTGCCCTGTTGTATACGTCAAAGGCATGTCAGAACCAGCATGTAGTCGCATCTTTAAAGAAATATTGGCAGAACACCACAGAAAAAAACAGCAATGGGGTGCAAGCATAACGGACTGGTATTGCACTATAAGTTAGGGGACAAAACTCATGCAGTTTTGGCGAGGTCAGCTGCCCAGCGGATGTTAGTGTACCATCAAATGTCCAGGAAAAAAGAGAATATTTATGGCGAATTAACGCGGAACTTACAGCTCTTGTGCTCTGACTATGAATTTAATTTTGTACATATTAGCATAGATATTACGCACCAACAAATTTCCACAAAAACCTAGAAATATTTGGTTTCACGAAGTAGATCAAAACAGAGGCAGATTCTCCAAATCAAATCTGATAGTGGCAAAATAAAGGTTTGTAAGACATTCCAAAGATTTTTCATCTGAGATTCTTCAGATAAATAGATGCACACCCCCAAGTGTGTGCATCGACAGTTCGAACAACACACCATCGCAATCACATATTAAAAAACATCGGAAACTCTCTAAGCTCAAAAATCGTCGCTTTAGAAGCGACCAGCTGAAGATCTGTTTAGGA
>NW_021835716.1:0-38615 GCF_006345805.1 Octopus sinensis
AAATACTGTGCAGGACGATTTTTTCGTTAATTTGATAATTTTATAAATTAATAAATAGCTTACTACAAAATCTGCTTTAAAATCGTACAGGAATAATGAAAATATTTGCTTAAGAATAGATTCGTTTATTGTTTGAATTGTTAATTTTTTTAAATGTTTAAATGACGCTTTTTGTTAACAATTTAGTCAATTTCGCGTTTAAATCTTTATGGAGTGTATTTTAGTTTCGATTTCATTTTATTTAAACAAAAATGAAAATATGGAAAAGTAATTCAAATTCTTTTTTTTTGAAATAGCAAATAGTTGTCTATTTTCGATTGCAATCATAAAAGAACAAAAATTTAAGATATAAAGAAGTTTATTCCGAAACAAAATTTTTATAGTTTTCCAACGATAGCTAGTCTATTAATATCGATCTCGTAAGGGGCCTCATGATTGATCAACATATTCGTCGAACTAATTTGGACCCTGTCGTGCTGTAAAATCCCAACGACAGTATATTCAGTACAATCCAAATGTTCGTGGAATGGTCGACGGCGTCAATTGTTAACGTTACAATCAATTGGCTGTTATTTTTTTAAAAATTGGTTTAATAATAATTAAAAGAAATTAAAAAGTACAGTGGTCTTAACCGGCATTTAAATATACCGGATCTCTCTCTAAACCGAATAAAATAATTCCCAGAAAAAGATTACTTTTTAAAAACACAATTTATTATTAAAAAAGAAAATAAAATTAATGAGAAGGTTGATGTTTTTTTGATGCAAATTTTTCAAGTCATCTTCTTTTATATTGAGAAGTGCTGAAGGTTCTCGGAAAATAAGCAAAAAATTTAATCCGCTTACGAAAGGATAAAAATTACACATTTCTCACCAAAATTCTGACAAAGGAAGTTTATCATACAATTCTTTAGTAATCAAAATATTGATTATATCAATAAAAGCCTCTTGAATATTTTCATCGACTATAGATGTGGATCGGGAAAGTATTTATTTACTGTACGAATTAATTTTAAATTAAAATTGGCCAATTCTGGAAAGTATTTATTTACTTTTTTGAATATCTGTTAAATGTGCATAAATAAGGTCGAGTATTTTTTGGTTTCAAATTGATCTATTTCAACATTTCCAGTTATTATTTAGAAGATTTAAATATTTGGTTATACATTTTTTTTCTTTTAAACAATTTATATTCAAACATTTCTTGTAGGGAGAATATCGATTATATTATTAGTACATACCAATAATTCTAAAAAGCCGACGTTTCAGAGTTGTTGGAATATCAGTCATAGCAATTTTAGTACTCAAAAAATGTCTTGAAATGTGATTAAAGGTCTTAGTAAGATACACTGACAGAAGTATAATTATTGGAGGAGATTTAAAATTGTTAATTATACGATATGTATATTCAAATATTTTGAATCATTAGATCACTGAATTACTATAGTAATCTTCTTTACCTGAATGTAGATGCTTTTGCACTTTTAGTCTGATTATCAGAACTATATAAATCTTATTTAAAATTAATGTTACATGCCATCAAATGCTATTTTTCGATCGCCAAAAATCAGTCGCCCCTTCTACTTTTAGTATTTTAATTACTGACTGTATAGTATTCATGAAGACAATAAAATGTGCATATTCACAAATGGGTCAAAATATTTACTTGATTTCGGAGAGATACATGTCAAGCAGTAAGATTTGGTCCTCTGTAAAATGACCTCCTCGATTTTAATCTCCATTGGTATTTAATCTTAAATGGACAGCTATGAAGAATTTTCTTTGACATTATGTGATTGATTATTTATTTGAATATTTCCATATCTCCGGCTATCCAAAATTTAAGAAGGACGGGTTTTGTGGACATGACGGAATTCTATAATTCTGTTGAAAAACCTTGGGCAAGTAGCAATAGGAGCCCTGGTTCAAGAGGGAAAAGACGGTTATGTGTCCGGTGGACATTCACAAGACTTTCGACTCCGTGCCTAAGAAAATACTGACTAGGAAAATATTTCTCAGCAAAATCCCCTCCATCCTAAAAAAGTGAATGACTAACTTCCTCATTGGGCGAAGAGGGAGAATCTATACCAAAAGTATAAGGTCAAGCTCGAAGTATTTTCCAGATGGATAAAATTGATTTATCTTGATTAAAATATTTCTCAGAATTATGAATAATGGTACAATTTTATGTCATTCCATCAATTTTCAATTCGCGAAAAACCGGTCTTGGTAAAGTTGACATTCTTTTGCAGCCATTTGAACGAATTGGAAGTAAATCTGTAAATTGAAAATAATTAAGCCACATTAACTACTTCTCAACTCAATGGGACTTTTCACAGACAAGTGTATAATAATGGTATTATTACATTCATTTAAAATCAACATGATTCTTCCACGCAAATTTAAAAAATTAAATTATATATTTATTTATATTATTGAGTTTAGCCTATTAAATGGTAAACCTAAAACTGTACAAATTCACATTGCTTAATTAACTGCGTCAACTAGTCGCATGTTCTTTTATTGCAAATAATTATTATTTTTATTCAAGGACTTGATGCATATTAATATTTGCTCAGAACCTTCCATGAATTAAAAATTGTTGGTTATGAGTTTGTTTCTCCCAATATTGCGATATGTATTATTCCTTTGTCTATATTTAAAATAATGACCTAATTTTTGAATTCCAGTGGTCAAATAGATTCTTGATTTGACCTATTTATAATTTTATTTTTCAGACAATTAATAATTTATTTTTAATGTTTTTTGAGTGCTATTACTCAAACAACATTACTTAATGATTATTAATGTTTTTATACTTTTACAGACAAACTGGCGGAGCTACTCAATGGTATGTTTATGAAAAAGGAATTCCTCGGTCTTGATTCCGGATTATTAATACCGATCCAAAAGCCTAACAAGCAGGCTGGGCCTGTCGAAAATCTACGCCCTATAATCTTGCTAAACACCTTACGGAAACTTTTGGGATTAGTTACACTGAACCGAATAAGAGAACAAGTGGACAACTATCTATCCCCGAGTCATAGTGGATTTAGGACAGGAAGATCCACCGCCGATGCTGTCTGGGCCCACAAGTGGTACTGCGCTATCACCCAGAGATACAAAAGTGCAACAACAGTCCTGGGAATAGACCTGTCTAGGGCCTTTGACACGGTACGCCGTGGTCTACTCCTCAAAATACTGGAACAATTCCTGGACCCTGACTCTGTCAATATGATAAGAGTACTACTATCGAACACAAAGCTCAAGGTGCGGGTCGGCACGGCGTTTTCCCGTGAATTCACGTGCAACGTCGGTACCCCTCAGGGAGACGCCCTCTCGCCGTTGCTATTCGTGATCTATCTGGAGACGGCACTACGAGACCTTCGAAAATTCTATGCTGGCAATATCGTCGAAATTGTATATGCAGATGACGTCGACTTCGTGTCAGACGACAAATCGGCCTTACTTCGACTCCTTGAAGTGGCACCTGCTGAGCTGAACAGATGGTTCCTTAAAATGAACGTTGGAAAAACCGACATCGTTGAAATCATGAGGATGGAGAGCAGCTCAAGTGAAGCCTGGCGCAAAACGAACAAACTCGGTTCTCTACTTGGGGACGGCCATGATATTGTCAGAAGAAAGGCTCTCGCTTGGGCCACGATGAACAAGATAAAGAAAGAGTGGATCGGCAAACGACGACTCTGTACGTCACTTCGTCTGAGGATGTATGAAGCCTTTGTCAAACCAATCCTGACATATAATTCGGCGACCTGGGGAATGTCTAGTACTGAACAACGTGGACTCGATTCTTTTCACCGCAGGCAACTTAGATCCCTACTGGGATTGAACTGGCCTATAAGAATCAACCAGGAATCGCTATACAATAGATGCAGAACTGGCCCTCTGAGTGTGGAAATCGTCAATATGCGGTGGAGGTTATTTGGCCATATTCTACGAATGGACATGCTTGCCCCAGCTAACATAGCAATGGAGGGCTACTTCCTGAAAGAGGGATCGAGCTTCCGTGGACGTCCACGTGTTACGCTGCCGGAAACACTTGACGGAGACCTGAAATGTGTGAAGAAAAGGCTAAGGAGTGGTGAGGATCTGGACGAGCTGAGGAAACTCGCTCACGACAGAGGAGGTTGGAGGAGGCTGGTTCAAAGGATTGTTTTTAATGCTGCACGAGTAAAATTATAACTAATATGATTCTACGTATGTTGCAAATAATAATAATAATAAACTTTTATTGTATGCCGAATTCTCATTTTATTAAATACAACAATTTCTATTATTTGATTTCCCTTTATTTATTTTTGGTTGGCTTATCTTTACCGAGTACAAATACAGTGATATCTCTTCCAACATTTCTTTACGAAGGATAGCACAAGATAAGGCACGATTGCTGTAACTCATATCGACTTTCCTGTATTGTCAAAGAACTAACTTTCGATTTAAGTCCATTTTAAGAAAAGTAGCTCATTATGTACTTACTCGGGTTTATTTTTCCAGTCAAGCTTTATCTTTATTTATTTTTACACGTTACTCGAGAGAAAATTAATGGAAAAGATTGTCTCTCATATGACCCTCCACTTGTGGATTTAATCATTATAATTAACATTCTTACAAAAAATATTTCTTGATACATGATTTAAAGATTTGCATTCTTTTGGTTACTATATTAACCAACTAGCTCAGCAGTTCGCTTCGCTCACTGCGAGCTAGCTCCTGCGGAGGCCCTGCTCGCTACGCTCGCAGTTTCCTTAAATAACTATAAATTTATGTAGATATATAAATGCGACCTGCTTTGATATAACCTTATTCTAAGGCCTGTGGATAAACGATGTTTGCAGTCCGTCCATCCTTGGCAAATATAAATAAATTTCTCTTCTACCTACCCTTGAGCACCCCACATACAGCTGGCCATGTGAAAAGCACTCGTTCTCTAAAAATAAGCCTACTACCTTTAAAGACTGTCCCTGGGCCTTGTTTATTGTCATAGCAAAACTTATCTTCAGCGGAAATTGTAGTCTCTTAAATCTATCGCAGGCCCTTTCATGGTCCATAATAACGTCGACCGATTTATATATTCTTTCTCTGCCAGGGATTTTCATTAATAAATCTAAATTTATATTAAGTACCTCATCATTAAGTGGAGCTAATATAGCTCGTTCACGCAGCCAGTCGAAATTCACGTAGTGTTCAGATAGTTCGGAATAGACGGCATTCAATAATTCTTCTGCTGTTTCTACGAAAATACATAATTCTTCCGGTAGCCTAATTTTCTGGTCGTGCATTTCTGAAGTGATTGCCCCATTTCCAATATCTAGAAGGATTTGTGGGAATATGCTATTAACGCCTTGTAAATGTGCATGTACATTTACATCTAAGCTTACCTTTTTCACGTGTGTCCACAAATATGACGATTTGAGGCAGGCATTCAATTCATCCGCAGGCGTCCCTCTTTGAATAATTGGCAGCGTCTGTCTAAAATCACCTGCCAATACAACTAATGCTCCCCCAAACAAATGGTCGCTACAATTCTTGATATCTCTATATGTTCGGTCAACTGCTTGAATGCGCCTTTATGAGCCATCGTACATTCATCCCAAACAATTAACCTAGAATGCATAATTCTATTACCCGTAGTTGAGTCTAACAGCAGTCCTGACCTTGTTCAGCTGTTGTCTAAGTTCCCTCACCATTTAAGCACATCTTCCCTCGTTTCTCTTTTTTGTTATATGGTTCATATTCTCTTGTTTGTTAACATTCTCAGATCTCTCTTTATAGGACATTCTTATGATTTTGTAAACGCGAATCAGTAATTTATATTAAATTTTCTACGTAAATTTATTTAGTGAAATTTATGTAAAGTGTATTATCCAATCAAAGCCATTATACTTAATTGCCTCTATGTTTAAAGGAATTGAAACTTTAGCATAATCGAACTTGTCTGTTTCGGTAAAGAAAATGATAATCAGCTTCATCTTTGTAGTATTATAAGGAAAAAAATTAAAGCCTGTTAAATCAAGGAGATTTAAATATAGGCAAATTGAAATTTACATGACTAATTTAAATTTTATTTGCCTCTATCTTTTAAGAAATCTAAACAGTAGCATAATCGAATTTGTCAGTTTCGGCAGTTAAAAAGAATCAATTATGTAAATCTCTAATAATTTTTGCTTTTTCCTTTTTAGTGGTTTTCAAAATCTGATAATTGCACAGTCTATTCATGGTCGATAACAATTAGAGCTTTTATTTTTTTTTTTTAACGAAAATTTAACAAAAAAGAATTTATGTCATCGAAAAAAGATAGCTAAGCTAATTAATGGCCTCACGAGGCTTGAAGGTTGTGGAGGACCTCATCATGTGAGTCGAGGACTTTCTTGTCGTTCATTTTAACAAAAACGCAGAAAATATTTTTTTTAATTTTTGGGCTTGAAGGTTTTGGGGGACCACATCATGTGAGTCGAGGACTTTCTTGTTGTTCATTTAACAAAAACGCAGAAAATAATTTTTTTTAATTTTTTGGCTTGAAGGTTTTGAGGGACCACATCATGTGAGTCGAGGACTTTCTTGTTGTTCATTTTAACAAAAACGCAGAAAATAATTTTTTTTAATTTTTTGGCTTGAAGGTTTTGAGGGACCACATCATGTGAGTCGAGGACTTTCTTGTTGTTCATTTTAACAAAAACGCAGAAAATAATTTTTTTTAATTTTTTGGCTTGAAGGTTTTGGGGGACCACATCATGTGAGTCGAGGACTTTCTTGTTGTTTATTTTAACAAAAACGCAGAAAATAATTTTTTTAATTTTTTGGCTTGAAAGTTTTGGGGGACCACATCATGTGAGTCGAGGACTTTCTTGTTGTTCATTTTAACAAAAACGCAGAAAATAATTTTTTTAATTTTTTAGCTTGAAGGTTTTGGGGGACCACATCATGTGAGTCGAGGACTTTCTTGTTGTTCATTTTAACAAAAACGCAGAAAATAATTTTTTTAATTTTTTACCTTGAAGGTTTTGGGGGACCACATCATGTGAGTCGAGGACTTTCTTGTTGTTCATTTTAACAAAAACGCAGAAAATAATTTTTTTAATTTTTTAGCTTGAAGGTTTTGGGGGACCACATCATGTGAGTCGAGGACTTTCTTGTTGTTCATTTTAACAAAAACGCAGAAAATAATTTTTTTAATTTTTTAGCTTGAAGGTTTTGGGGGACCACATCATGTGAGTCGAGGACTTTCTTGTTGTTCATTTTAACAAAAACGCAGAAAATAATTTTTTTAATTTTTTACCTTGAAGGTTTTGGGGGACCACATCATGTGAGTCGAGGACTTTCTTGTTGTTCATTTTAACAAAAACGCAGAAAATAATTTTTTTAATTTTTTAGCTTGAAGGTTTTGGGGGACCACATCATGTGAGTCGAGGACTTTTTGTTGTTCATTTTAACAAAAACGCAGAAAATAATTTTTTTTAATTTTTTGGCTTGAAGGTTTTGGGGACCACATCATGTGAGTCGAGGACTTTCTTGTTGTTCATTTTAACAAAAACGCAGAAAATAATTTTTTTAATTTTTTAGCTTGAAGGTTTTGGGGGACCACATCATGTGAGTCGAGGACTTTCTTGTTGTTCATTTTAACAAAAACGCAGAAAATAATTTTTTTAATTTTTTAGCTTGAAGGTTTTGGGGGACCACATCATGTGAGTCGAGGACTTTCTTGTTGTTCATTTTAACAAAAACGCAGAAAATAATTTTTTTTAATTTTTTGGCTTGAAGGTTTTGGGGACCACATCATGTGAGTCGAGGACTTTCTGTTGGTCATTTTAACAAAAACGCAGAAAATAATTTTTTTAATTTTTTAGCTTGAAGGTTTTGGGGGACCACATCATGTGAGTCGAGGACTTTCTTGTTGTCATTTTAACAAAACGCAAAATAATTTTTTTTAATTTTTTGGCTTGAAGGTTTTGGGGACCACATCATGTGAGTCGAGGACTTTCTTGTTGTTCATTTTAAAAAAAACGCAGAAAATAATTTTGTTTAATTTTTTGGCTTGAAGGTTTTGGGGGACCACATCATGTGAGTCGAGGACTTTCTTGTTGTTCATTTTAACAAAAACGCAGAAAATAATTTTTTTTATTTTTTGGCTTGAAGGTTTTGGGGGACCACATCATGTGAGTCGAGGACTTTCTTGTTGTTCATTTTAACAAAAACGCAGAAAATAATTTTTTTAATTTTTTGGCTTGAAGGTTTTGGGGGACACATCATGTGAGTCGAGGACTTTCTTGTTGTTCATTTTAACAAAAACGCAGAAAATAATTTTTTTAATTTTTTGGCTTGAAGGTTTTGGGGGACCACATCATGCGAGTCGGACTTTCTTGTTGGTCATTTTAACAAAAACGCAGAAAATAATTTTTTTAATTTTTTAGCTTGAGGGTTTGGGGGACCACATCATGTGAGTCGAGGACTTCTTGTTGTTCATTTTAACAAAAACGCAGAAAATAATTTTTTTAATTTTTTGGCTTGAAGGTTTTGGGGACCACATCATGTGAGTCGAGGACTTTCTTGTTGTTCATTTTAACAAAAACGCAGAAAATATTTTTTTTAATTTTTTGGCTTGAAGGTTTTGGGGGACCACATCATGTGAGTCGAGGACTTTCTTGTTGTTCATTTTAACAAAAACGCAGAAAATAATTTTTTTTAATTTTTTGGCTTGAAGGTTTTGGGGACCACATCATGTGAGTCGAGGACTTTCTTGTTGTTCATTTTAAAAAAAACGCAGAAAATTGACTTGAAGGTTTTGGGGGACCTCATCATCGAGGATATTCTTTCTTATTAAAATTTTTTGACAGGAAGGTTCTTAGAGGATATCAACCTTTTATTGTGCCTCATTATCGAATAACTACAAAAGGGAAGGTTTTGACAATTTGATCTGGTTTGTAACAATTTGAATGTGGGTGTGCCACAGACAGACAGACAGACACACAGACAGACAGACAGACACACACCATACCATTTTATTATTAAGATAAATATGATGTTCGTTGACAGTGAAACTTGTTGAATGAGCCCATTTTCAGAATATAAAATTGAGGAGATTCTGGGAAAATTTATCTTAATTAAAATATTTCTCAGAATTATGAATAATGGTACAATTTTAAATCATTCCGCTTTTTTTAAAAATGATTTTTTGACTTAAAATCTTGGTTTTTTAAATAAATGTTTCAGATATTTATTTAAATATGTAGAATCACTCAAATAGATAGGTAAAAATTATAGAATTTTTTTGATAGAATATAGGATATTGATTATTTCTCTTACTCGCCAAATTCTCTTAGTCGCCAATTTTGACTTTGTCTAAAAATGACGAGCAATATACAGTGCACGACAAAAGTAACCGGACAAGCCAAATTTCCATTATTTTAAGTCATTTTAAAACTTTTTTCACATAAATCACTCTTTGTACATTAATTTACACGAAAACAATTTTTTACATTTTAATTTAATCTTTTTTTCAATTGTACATTAAATTTAAAGCATAAATAATTACGAGGTGCGACAAAAGAAACCGGACAGTTAAAAATAATCAAAAATTAGTATCTAGAATTGCCTCCTTTGGCATTATACACTGCGTAGCTTCTCTCCTTCATTGATAAAATTAGTTTTTGTATGAACTCTATCGGGATTGATCTCCAAATTTGGATAATTTCCTTTTTTAGGTCATTGTGACATGTTGGGGTTTTTTCATCTATTTTTCTTTTCATATATGCCCAGACGTGCTCAATGGGATTGAGATCAGGTGACTGGGCGGGCCATGAAAGAACTTTGATTTGATTTTCGTTGAAATATTCCGTCACAATTTTTGCTTTGTGGCAGGGAGCATTGTCCTGTTGGAATGTGAAATCCGTTAAATTCATTTTTGCTGCAGATTCCATCAGGTTATTCGTCAACAAATTCACATATCGTCCACTGTTTAACGTACCATCAAAAAAAACTAAATTCCCCACTCCGTTGTATGAGATACATCCCCAAACCATTGTTTTACATTTTCCATGTTTTACAGTTGGCAAGATATATCTAAATAAATATCAAATCAACTACTTTAAGGATTCCCCTTTCTTTCGGTAAACTATTCGAGATTTTTTATTCATAGATAATTGAAAAATTGATTCGTCTGAGAAAATTGTTCTCTTCCATTCTGCGTCCGAAATCATTAAAAAATTTTTAGATATGTTCCATCTATCCTTAACATTTTTTTTTGAGAGAAAGGGTCTTTTCAGGGTTAATCTCCCAAAATAATTATTTTCATTCAATAAACGAATTATTGTCCTTTTGGAAATGTCTTTTCCAAACTTTTCATGTACAAAGGAACGTAAAACGTTTGAACTTTCATATGGATTTTCTACACTATCAGCAGTTAGCTCATCAGTTTCAATCTTAGAAAGTATTCTAGCTCTCCCAGAAACTGGAAGTCGTGAAATTATCATATTTTTCTTGTATTTTTTCAAAAAATCGTGGATCGTCGATTTTTTGGTACAAGTAAGATGCTAATGCGTCTGATAGACATTCCTTGATTTTTAAGGCAATTATTTGTCCTTTAACAAAATCTGACATGTGTTTACCCCTAAAAAAGGTTAAAAAAATGTAATTTTGGCGAAAAACTGAAAAGTGTCCGGTTACTTTTGTCACCTACATTTAATAAGTGTGCTTTAAATTTAATGGATTATTGAAAAAAAAAGAAATTAAAAAAGTAAATATATTATTTAATGAATATTTTAATTAATAAGAAGCTATTTTTTTAAAAAAGCATTAAAATTGGCTAAAATAATGGAAATTTCGGCTTGTCCGGTTACTTTTGTCGTGCACTGTAGGGAAGACTGTATTTACATTTCCTATCACCCAGAAATTATCTTTCGGATCGAGAAGTTAAATAAAAAATAACTCCTTTTAACATGTATTGGAGTGGTTTTAAAAAGTTTATTGTTGGTTCCTCATTCATTAGTTTTGACTCGCGAAATGAATCTGCATTTATTTTTAGACTTTTGTCAGTTAATAAGATGTGCAGCGGTTTATAAAAACTCGTCATTTTCGTATTTCTTATATAAAAATATCTAAAGATACATTGTGGGTTGGGACTCATTAATGAATATGCATAGTGATTAATCTTCATAAATAGTGATTAATTTTTTCCCTGAAAAGAAGCATTTACCCTAAACTCGCTTTTGTTTTTATTTCTGTGTCAAGGTTTTTGTTAGCTGAGCGTCGTCGCTCAGACCCAGTGACTCTTTTCGTAATCGAAAAATGGTTTTCTCCCGTAACCAAAAAATATTGTTTCTTAGTTTATTCTAGAATTTGTTTTAGAAATAGATTTATACGAAAACTAAAATCGAAATATTTATTTGACCCAAAAATGAACATGCAACCCTATTTGAATGACCCTGACGTAATTAAAGTGTTAGTGTATTTTAATCCAAATTATATGAATTATACTCAGTTATCGTCCACCAAGGCTATTCTAACATCAACAGACACTACATTTGTTATGTAATGTCCTGAAGTGGTAAGTGACTCATGATTACTGACCATCAAGTTTAATTACAATATTTTTATTTCAGATACAAGCCACAATAGTGAATGTACTGTTTCAGTCTTTTCCATATTTTTTATTTTACAAAAGAATAGAAAAGTCAATCTCTAATGATAAAGGAATTGAGATAGTAAACTAAAATTAACACTTTTATTTTAATTAATATATAAAAAAGGATAAGGCCTGTATTCCAAATTCTCGAACAACCTGAATTTTTGATTAATCCATTATCAGATAAAAGAAAAATTAAATCAAAACGCGCTGGAGAATAAAATTGTGTTTTCTAGGCGCATTCAGTCATGGACAGCCAACTTATCGTGAATTCAGAATGCAGAAATCTAGGGAATATTAAATTTCTAGCCCACGAAGTTTTAAAGTTTTAAAGTTTTAAAAATATTTATTTTATAAAAATTACACTTCTAAAGTTCTTTTGCTGATCTCTTTAGTAAATATCTGAGATTATTAATTTTTCTTTATTATTTTGGAACACGTCTACAATTCTGTGACTTTGAAAAATTTGCGACCCAAACTGCGTTGGACTTTTGCCTTCCTATCCAAAACTATATGTTCACTAGTCCAATCAACTAGCTTTAAATTAACCGAATTCTCCTCTTTACGGAAATTACGAGTAAACCTCGTAAAGTGGTCACACAATGCTAAATGACCTTATTACGTCAAACATGGTTTATTATTATACCGAACTATCCAAACTGTTCCTCATGCAGATATTATCTCCGCATCTCTATTTTTATACAAACCAATTGTCTTCTTTTTTTAACATCAGCCATTGGGATCTTTGGGAGCGACTGATAGATGTCTGATTAGTAGGGCAATTTTTTTCAGGCACTTAAAATTTATTTTTAGGACCTTAAAAATAGGCATTTTAGGACTTTATTTTTAATTTTTAGGACTTTATTCTACATTTTTAGGCACATTTAATAAGGTATTAAATCAAAAAGTCGTAAAAAATTATTTGTTATAGTAAGGTATTAAATAATTTTTGACATTTTCCGCATTGAAACCTCTATCTTTAGTAATTAATTTTTAAGCATAGAAAATGCTCTTTCAACGGTTGATGATGTACACTGACATTTTTCTTATTAGTCCATATTCTTCAGGGGAGATATTACTTTTCTCCATTTCTATAATTGATTCTATGTCATTTTTGTGTAATCTTTTTTGTATGTATTCATTTATTTCTGCATTATCAGACGGAAATTTTAACAAACAAAGATCTGAATGTGCATCATTTATTGTATAACTTGTGGATTCCATTTTTTTCAATATTTGATTAAGTATCTGATAATTTTCATTTATTTCCATTAGACTTTTTCTTAAGGTTGGCGATTCAATTGCTTGTTTTACTTTTTTACTAATATTCCGTCGTCTTTGAAATTCTCCACAATTTCAGCAATTGATACAAAATTATTTGCATAATAGTATGCTGCTTGCAGCCAACTACCCCATCTAGTTATGATGACGTCGGGCGGATAACCAATTGTAGAAAACATTTTTTTTCTAGTTTTGTTTTTCACTATGATGTCTTTATAGTCGCAATAAGATTATCAACGTCCGAATAATACGCCTTTACTCTGAGACAGCAATTATGTAACAAATGTGCAACACATGTTACATGGAACATCCTAGGATAAAGCATTTTCAATGTTTTTCCGGCTAAAAATAATTCAACAAACTACCCAAAATCATATACGGGGCTGCATCAGAAAGAAAAAGAAGAAAATTATTGCGTATAATCTCGAATTTTTTAATCTCTTCATCGATAATCTGAAGAATTGTGTTAGCAGTTACAGATTCATATAAAGGTTCACACGAAATTAAATAGGTCTTCTCTGGATAAGCGATATTCCAATGAGAACAACTACAAACTTCTGTCCATTTACGTCACCCTCGTCAACAACCATAAAAATCTTTTGAGATCTAAAAATTAATCATTTGTTAACCTTAGATCACTTTTATACTTGGATAATTTTTGTTCACTGATTGCAGGAATACAATTGCGACAGGCTGACTGGGAAGGAAGCGAAATATTCAATTTTTCAAACAATCCTTTAAGCTTGGATTATTGAGCTTATGAAGAGGAATGTTTGCTTCAGAAAAGGCTTTGGCAACTTCCATCGGCATACTCTGAAAGTCTTCCGTTTCGGTTTGACCGTTGAATAGGGAATCTAAGGATTGTTGGAATCCTTCATTGTTATCTAAAAAAAATAATTTTAAATTACTCAAAAGCTTTAGATGTTTTGTAGATTGTCTATGCTGATCAATATTATTTTTTTTGATGCATTGACGTAGATCATACATATTTTACAATATAGACTGCCTTTAATCACTGTGAATTCTTTTACGTAAGTTTCATAGGCTTTTAGAGCTTTAGACTTTATTGTAGAACGTACACGTGGCATTTGAACACAAAAAAGTAATTTATAGCGTGCCTAATTTGTTATTTTTAAAATATTTTTTTGTAACATTTAAAAATAATTTATTTTAAAAATTTTTAAGACCTTAAAAAAATTTTTAGGACCTTAAAAAAATTTTTTAGGACCTTAACAATTTTTTAAGCATTTAAGGCATTTATAACTCGTTGTAGATAAATCTATTTTAATTAAATTATAGCTTAAATTAATTATTTAAATAAATAGACCTTTTGGTGCAAAAAGGCATTTTAGGCAAAAAATTGCCCTACTGATTAGTTATTCGCTTGCTGCATCATAGAAAAGTTGGTCTAAATAAATAGCTGATTAGATAGTTTTTTTTCAAAATCCGGAGAATTCTTGCTTTTGTTAATCATAAACAAGTTCTCTGACGAAATCGCGCAAATTAATAAAATCATCAAAAATAGCTTGTCCGGTTTTCAGTGACGAGGAGTGTACATTACTTTATATTTTTTCTTTTGGATGTTTGATAATTTTATTTAAAATTTTGAATTTTTGACTATTTTAATTTAAATAACTAAAAGTCCAAGAAATTTAAAAATAAGGTTTGTTACTAAAAATCTGATTATTTATAAATTTTAGTCCCGATTTTTAGTACCCGTCTCCGAAAAAGGGTTGAAAGATTGCTCAATTTATCTGGCCATAAATAATCTTAATCTTTTTTTGTTGATAGAAAAAAATCAATTATTAATTAGAGTTATGTACCAGCGCAAGGACGCAGTGTGCGTCGCTCCCAAAGATTTCAATCTTGATATTTAATTTCAAATAGACTAGATCCGCAATTAATAAAATAACGTAAGATAAAAAGTTAGAAATGCACATTCTTAAGATTCAGAATGTAAAACGAACACCAAAGGGCTATAAGTCAATACAATTAAATGCGTTCTTCATATCAAGTTTTACTACGATGTAATTTGAATGAAATAGGTGGCAAAAATCGATAAAGTCCTTACGACGTAGATAAAAGTTTCACAGCCATCCTTGACTTCAAACCCCAGCTGAATGTTTTGAAAAATTTGTGGGAAAAATAGATCTTGCACTCGCAATTTTTGAGATCAGCCTTTTAAATACGTTACCAATAAAGATTTGTCTAATTCCGCCGTCTTTTTTATACAGTGCAGTCATGTTCCTAGAGAAAAACTAAGAACGGGAAAAATTAGATAAATCTCCTTATAGAAAGAGATTTATTACAGAGATCATCGCTAAGATTATTTTTAACAGAAGTACATTCTAATGTGGCTGAGGCGTAGTCTATCGATGCCACCACAACTGCTTGGAAATACGACTTTAAACTCCGAAATAATTCGTCCTTTATGACTTTGTGTTTAGGCTAACAAGTCAAATGTGATGGAACAGGATGTAATAGGTGTTTTTCGCGAAGCAAATTAAGAATATTTTTAATTCACTCCAGCAATTCGGTTGTCAGAACTCAAAATCCTCAATGCGACAAAGAAATCTTCGACTATTAACTTAGTGCGGACTCTTTTCCTGATGGTGCCTTCGGAGGTTAGAAAATTGTCGGGAGGTAACAAATGTTCACTGCCAACCATAGATTCAATGGAGAATCGCTATAAGTGACAATAGAATTTTTAATTTTGATGGCCAATAAATCAGGCGAGAGTTTGCTAATGATCAAACTTAAGCTGAAAAAGGTAAAGCAAAACATTTTCGCCCAGTCGTTGTTGCAATTGGTTTGTATTGCTTTGAAAAGCTATCGGAGGCTAGAGTCTAAAATGCGTCAGAATTCTAATTGCGACATGTCACAGTCGGTGGTATTTGGAAAAATATATCTCACGAGACGCTGGGCCAACCTCGCGAATAGCAAAGCCATTCCCAGAAGTTCCAAAAGCCAGGATGACTCTCTGGAATCGTGTCTTATTTTTGATATCCGTCGACCGAGGAAGCGAAGGAAGCAAAACATCTTGGGGTAAAAGATTCCCAAACACTCCAAAACAATTGGGGGTAAAAAGAAGCGAATTCGAGAGGTGGCCCTACTTGAAAACCTTACGATCTTCGGCCAGCCTCAAAACGTGCCAGGATTGACATCGGACAAAGCGAGATTTCCGCACGAGAACGTTTCCAACCAGGTGGAGTCTCAAATAAGGGATTTCCCTTGCTCGTAAGGAAAGTTGGTCATGCCGTCTGGGCGTTTGCCGGCTCTCTGAATGATTGCGTTGAGTTCACTGTGGCGAGGGGCACGACCGGCACTCCGACGGCAAGCGGGAGGGACCAAACCGTACTCGTCAACAGCTTCCCCCACGGCGGTATTTGTGCGTTTGACAGATCTTCAGTTCAACATGGAGGGATATTGCGATTTTTAAGAAATCGTTTTTCGCCAGATTCCTGATGGAAGGGAGAGCCTTTAACCAAGCACAGCTGCTTTGGCAGCAACCTGCACGTAAGCATGCGAGTCGGTGTTGGGTGGAGACAGAGAGGAGGGCTTCGAAAGTCGCTGTTAGAACTATAGATCTTATCAAAAGCAAAGTATAGGTCTTCAGGTTTAATGTGGATCTTATCAAAATCAAAGTGGGTCTTAGCAAATGGAACAATAAAATTATTTAATAAACCATGTCATCATTATTTAGCACCGATGGGGCTAACCTCTGAATTCTAGCAATTACGATGTTGTAAGGAGATAAGGCTCTAATGGATGGCTAGACCGCTTTAAAAAATGTCATGAACTATTTTTTAGAGCAATATGCAACAATTTATCATATTTTTAAGGGAGACATGGAATCGAGTAACAAAAGACACAATAACTAATTGTTGGAATAAAAAATGAATCAAGAATTAATGATTTCTAAATTAATCAAAACATTGCAGATAGAATTTGATGGAACTGAAAATGACTCAATTATATGATGGGTGTGATACTAAAATTGTGAATCATAACATCAAAGACAAGATGAATATAATGAATATTTTAAAAATTCATTATTAAATGTATGTTCCGAAAGTGAATATTATGTTTTAAAATGAATGACTGGCAGAAATCGAGGAAATATTGAAGGGAAAATTAGCGATTCCTTTTTTTAATTGATAAATAAAATGGATTTTTTGATTTTTAAATGCTATTTTATTTAAAGAAATTAAAGAAAAAGCTGGGAAAAGGGTGTAAATTATCATACCCTCTGTATTTGGGACAGATTTCTATTGGGGCAGGGGTTCAACTGTAATATTGGAATTTTACTGGAATTTCCTCCGATTGATATTCCAATAATGAAATAATAAAATTTTTTCTTTATTTTATTGCCTTTTCTGGTTCATACCTGATATCTTTCAAAGAATAACAGGAACGGTCCAAGTGGACTCGAATGGTTTCTTTTGACACATTTAAGCTGAAAGCCCCCTTGGCTGAAGACTAAGCTATGGATAATGGATCTGGACAGTCGTGAGTTCGATTCCGAAGGAGGCTAGTCTCATCCGGGGGTCAATTCTCGTTATCGTTCCCCTGCCCGTGAGGCAACGAGTACTTATGGCACGACACAGTTGGAAATGGGGATCTCTTACCTTCCTTCCGGTCTTAGCGTGGCGTTATGGGGTCCACCATGTCAGTTGGAACTTCCAATCGGATATGGAAACGCTCAGGAGGCACTTAATGCCTACCGAAAAAGGACTTCTAGAACTCTGACCCTGGGACATCGTCGTCTCAGTCCGTTCATTGTGGGCAGGATCGAACCTTTCAGAAGGATCTCCCTCGCATGAATCGGGGGATCACGGGGGATTATAATTAACTGGCTTACCCTGGTTCTTTGGTCAATAAAAAGTGTTATTAAAAAAGAATTCTCAAGGGTAATTCTCAGGTTAAGTTCGATTTGTTCAACACAATAATTTTTATGCTGATCAAGAATTTTTTGCTTTTGACCCCTTTCGCTGATTAGGTTTATCCTTCTTTTTCAACCAATAATAAGTAGTAGTTTTCGGAACATCGAGAGATTTTTCAAGTTCCATCAAGTCACCATCTTCTTCATAACTTTGATGATAAGATTTTTCTTAATTGCAGCTTCAGCTTTTTTTATTTGTGAAAAAAACATCTTCCGGCAAATCTGGTGCATCTGTTGTTTCTCTAGCCAATTTTAGGAGGTGGTTGGTGGCCCTCAAATTGTTTCCTAAATATAATTATTAAATAAAATCACTAACTGATTGAACTTTTTTTGACTGTAACGTATCAGCTTGTTCAGATTTTTCCAAAAATTCCATTAGCTCTTCATTTTCAGTATATCCATAATCAACAAATTCACTATAAGATATTGGATTGTCAATTTGAAATTTCTTAATTATTTCTTCATAATTATTTTTGTAGTTCTTAGATTTACTGTTGATTGTGATTGTTTCATTAAAATGAGCAATAGATTTTTCACCATCATTTACTGATCCACTGTCTCCATGAAATTTTCTTAACAAAATCAAAAAAACTCATAATATTTAATAATTAATCTATCATTAACAGTTGTTTTTGTGCTTAATTATCTGATAAACTGTAATCATGTGAATTTAATCGATCGTCTCTTTCTATCTTTGTTTGAAAATAATTTTTAGAATCGGAAAAACTAATATTTTGCTATATTAAGTGGATGTAAGAATAAATGTTGCATGAGTCGGTCCCTGAAATGAACTGAGAGCATCAGACTTTAGCTGAATTTTTATTATAAATTCCAAATTAATGAATTAATTGGAGTGGAAAAATATCTTATCATGCTAAACTATTTATTTTAGTAAAAACCAAAAATAAGAAAATCTAAATATGTGATCACCATCTTTTAATCGTGCTTAGGCCGACTTCCGAATGATTGAAATATTTTTTTAATGCCGTTTTTGATATACAGGGCTTAATTATTTGTGTAGTCTGACTTTAATTAAACCCGACATATTTTCATCGGTGAGTCGTGTTCTACAAACAATTTTTGTTAATTTCATAAATGAAAAAAGTTGTTCACTCACATATGTCAAACTAAACATAACAATTATTTTGGAGGAAAAATTTCTAAAGTATTTAAACATGTGGCATGTGGTTTATTTGGGTATTTGAGGCATGTCGAGGAGACCGGCTGATGAAGGTTAGGGAGGTTTACGACATAACCGACAGGATTCCGTCCAAAGTTGATTTTTGACTGTTTATTCGACGTTTGAAGGTTTGTGGGGGTGAGAGATTTGGGGTACATTTCGCGGAGGAATTCGTCGCACGGTCGTGATTTATTCAGGCGTTTTGTGCGTGTGTGGCTGAGTTTTGTGAAGAGTTGGATTTGGTGAAAATTGTTTTTCGGGCATCACATTTGGTTGCATTTGAATTTGAATCGAACGTGGAGAGGATTTTTGGTGATAAGAAACAGGTCTCTCAAATGGTTTCTAAATATCACATTTGTAATGTCATTCCATATTTCTGGAATACCACAAGGGATATCTATATTCTTAATGCACTCAACAGCCACTCAAGATAACTTTGGGGAATATCACTATACTATTTCATAGTCTTTTTTAATTTATAAGCTACCTATGGAATGTTCTGAACATGATTTTGTTAAAAAAGTTTAGTTTTAATTTTTGAATTTTATTTTATAATAAATAATAATAATAACGTGTTTGTATTTCTATGCCGAAGAGAATTTCTGTCAAAGACAAATTAGAGATTGCGAAGGCTTTAAAAACTAAAAATATGTCTGAAAGGGACAAGATTGTTTTTACTTCATTTCAAAAGTAATAATTAAATATGCCTAAATTAGATCTGGGAATAATTCGTTCATTTAAAACATGTTACTCACACGAATTGGTTAAATTTATATGCTTTTTTGAAGGCGAAGAATTAATATTAAATGGTATTCACAGTAGACAAATATGAAATAATCTTTTAAGGTCTATCAAATATAAATATGAGAAATGTTTTGTTAGCAATTGAAGATGCTTAGATGAGTGTTACTATTAAAACGATCACGAATTGCTGGAATAAAATTAATGAGCAACGTACAGATGATAAAAAAATATAACCAAATAAATGAATAAAAGATCGAAGAAACGTCAAGGAAATTATATCAGTAGAAATCTCTTGTATAGAAAATGACGAGGCGTTAGACTGTATTACCTAACTTAGTTAGCTTAACTTTTTTTCTTGTAGTTAACATTTGTCTGAAATAGATTGTTTAGCATATAGCAGACATTTGATTACTGACAACTATGTAAAGCGAAAGAAAATGAATAAATAAGAAAAATACATTTAAATAAAAAACGTGTCCTCTTCCGATTTAAACTAGCTAGTAGTTCGAGTGTAGAGTTTGCCGCAGATTAGTGTGGGGAAAATCTACCAGTACTTTTGTATATAATGGGCATTTGATTGCACACACAAAATGTTTAAAGTTCGAATTCGAGGATGATTATTTCACGCAAGCTATATGGCTGTCTGATCCATAATTTGTGTCACATTAATGAATATTTTCCTAACTTAGTAAATACAACATGTTGTGGACTATTTTATTTTGTTGAGTCCTCCATTCAATACGGCAACTTGAAATGACTTTCTATTCTTTTCCTGGCAATTTTAGGGAAACTTTTTTTATTTATATTTTCATTATTAGTTATCAAATAAAATATACATTAATATACACCATCGTTAGAGAACTTCAACCTGAATGACTAAATATAGTTTTTAATTAGTTTAAATCACTATAATCAAATTTCACCGGTTTTTGAGCGGACCCGGAACCTCCTTAAACCGCCTTATAAGTCGATATAAATATGTACATATGACTGTTAATAAACTATTTTCTATATTTTTGTTTGAAAATGCGCTTGCGGTCCGAGCGGATGCCGGATCCAGGGAAAAACAATTTGTAAGTTAATCTCCTCCAAGCAATTTCTGAAGTTCGAGATTTCTACTTGTTTCCTTGTTGGAAATTGTTTGCTATTACTTTTAACATGTAATAACACTTATCAATTTAATTAATGACTTAAACAGAAAGTAATAAAAGAAACAAATAAGTTAAAAATGATTATTAATCCGATGCTCAACATTCTTGGCGAAGTGGAATTCCCTATAAACCTATCGTCATGAAAATATTTTTAATTGCGATGAAACATCTTTGTATGTTAAAAAATTTCCTTCAAGATCTTATGTCGAATCGATAGAAGCATGTCATGGTACAAAATTCAGTAAAGAAAGAGTAACAGTCCTCCTTTGCTGTAATGCAGCAGGAAAAAAATTAAGACCTCTTGTTGTTGGAAAATACAAATCACCTCATTGTATGAAAAGTTGGCTTAATTATATTTGAACATAGATTTTGATTGTGAAAAATTCGGTATTTTATATGCAGCGTCAAAAAATTCCTGGATGAACAGAGAAATTTTCAAAATGTGGCTATCAAAGATTAACGACGACTTTCTCTCACAAGATAGAAAAATAATTTTAATAATGGATAATGCTACATGCCATTCTTTATTGGAATACTCAAATGTTAAATTGTTTTTTCTTCCAAAAAACACAACATCTTTGATTCAACCTCTAGACATGGGTATAATAAAATGTTTTAAAGTATATTACACAAACTTCCTAATGGACTTTATGTTCGATTTGAAAGAAGATACAACAATTAATCCTAAATCTTTGAAAAATATAGATATGCGACAGATTATGGTACTTGTTAGAAAAGCGTGGATGGAAGTTAAAGAAACAACAATAATTAATTGTTGGAAGAAAATTGAGGAAAATAGAGAAGAATTAGTTGAAGATAAAAATTGCGGGGAAGAAGTCCTGGAAGAAATAATAACTGAAGTAATATCTGAAGAAAATGAAGATCTAGTCAAAAGTCGCGAATTTTATAATAAAATTGAGATAGAGGACAAAACAACGATATTAGAAACGTATGAAATGATGGATAAGTTGGAAAATGTAGCGCAAAATACATCTTTCGAGACACTCCAAAAATATTACGAGTTTAGATTTTAACTTGGAAAAGATTTAAGAAATAAGAAAAATTTGAAATTGACTGATTATTTCAAAAAAAATGTTTTAAAAATAATGATTTATTTTAATCAAAATCAAATTAAAAAACAGAATAAAAATCTATCAAACTATAGAGCAAAAAAGCACAACTTATTGTATTATCGGCATATAAACACTTTGTAAGATGTAAAAGAGTTCTTTGTTCGCAAAGTAAACCAAAATTTAAGTTAAATGAACTATAATTCAATAGTTTGAACCAGACCCTTGTTTGGAAGGGCACCCCCGCTTTTTAAGGCACTTTGGTGCTCCACCCCGGAGTTGGACTGTATTAAATAAAATTTACGTAATTTTATTACAAAATATTTTATATAAAAACTCGAATAATTAATTGATAATAATATGTTTCAAAATGTTGATGATTTAAAGTTAATAATTCTAAAACATTATAACTGTCCAGATTAAAAAACGAAAACTTAAGAAACATAGTAAATTATAAAACAATATTAAAACTTACTTTTTTATACAAAATTTATCACGTAACACTTTCATACAAATTTATCATTTTACAATAGAAATTCATTCAACAAAAGACGTATTAGTGTTGCTGAATTGTTTTTAGAAGACAATCCTTCGTTCTGGAAGAAAAAGAAGGTTTTAGTCACCTAGAATCTTTGATAAGTCTTCTTCGTTTGACAATTGAGGAACACTAATTATAACCACAAACACAAACTTTCTCGCCACACAGTTATAAACATCAATACTGGACTTAACCACGTGCCATTCAGCACAATTCCATTTCCTTATGTTGGCTATTTTTTTGCTGATTTTGTACAGTCTAATAGGTTTCCGCCAATATGACATACAGAGCACGTAGGCGTATCTGCGGTTTTTTTCCGTGGTTTGGCAGTACTCATGGAACAAATTAGAATGGAATGATTGAGGATTTATTTATTTATTTATTGAACCAGAAAACCACCGTCATAGCCAAAAGAAAGAAAAATTGAGGATTTATACTAATATTAAAAAGTATTATTACTAAATATTTTGTATATTAAATGTAAAAAGATATAATATTCTTTGATTTGAAATTGAGATTATATTTACGTAAATATAATAGGAAATGAAAAACACTCAATGGCCATGTTCAAATACAATGCACATCCAGATTATTTTCGATTATAAAAATACTCATATTCTCTTCTCTTACCGTCATTTCAGTTTTCTTTACATGTATGCTAAGAAATTATTTTTCAAGCTCCCCAGGAGGCATTTTCCAGTACATTTAGAGTGAGGCTAACGCCTACGAACAAATTAAAGAAAGAATTCACCCGTCGAAGAGTTTTGTTCACTTTTTAAAATAATGAATTCTCAACTCTCTGTGATGGTTTGTTTGAATTCTCAACAATTCCCTGACTGGAGATTGTTTGGTCTTATTTGACAAATTTAATACTCTTCACCGACATGAAGATGAACTTCTATAAGAAAGGAGTACAAATATATGTTATGAGTAGAGCAACATTTTTATTGACTTAAAAAAAATAAAAATTGCCCTTAAAAAGTCAATGTAATTGACCATAAAATTTTAAAAATTGACCAAATAATTGACAGTAAAAATACTACTTTATTTTCATATATAAACTACGTTTATGAAAATTTAAAGTAATTTTATTCATCGTTTATCGAGTTATTTACAATTAAGTAATATTTTACATTATCCACTTTAAAATTCCTATCCTTGGTTAAGATTTTGTTAAGAATCGAAAATGATCGTTCTACTGCGCACGATGTTGCCTGACATTCAATCAACAAAGAATAATCTAAAGGTGAAATGGAATGATCATCGAAATTCATAATTTTTGTGATATCATTGGAATTCATCCTTTTGATAATATAATTTTTTATTCCACACACGTCTTCTTTAGAATCCAATGTTTTCAAATAATTGAATGCTTTTTTTATAGTAAAATTGGTCGATTCTAAATCATCAAGCAAATGTAATAAAGGTGAATATTGTGATATTATCGTCGTTGGATCTTCATGAAGTTGTTCATTAAATAAACATTCTTTCGCTCTTTGTTCTGTGTTTGTTCACAAAAAATTGTTTCTTGCATGTCACATGTAACTCACATAATTTACAAAAAAGCATTCCATTTGGTGTAATTGTAAACTCTTTAGGATATTTTTCACAAATATTTTTAGCTTTTTTAAAATCCGAAGGTTTATTTTTAGGCATAAGTACACTATAATTAAGTTTAAAATTTGTTACAATAAGAGACAAATGTCACTGCGATTATTTTAAATTTATTTTGGTAATCTCCAAATTTAGGCATGCTATAAATCTCGACGTATAAGCAATAGATTTTAATTATTTTTTCATTTTTTATTAATTTAAGTTAAATTTAATGGATTTGTCTATTTTTTTAAGAATAAAAATTAAGCCGAAAAATCGTATTGTAAACTATTAGGAGCAGAAATTGCAGCACCACTTCAACAATAGACAATTCCATTTAGAATTAGTCATGTTGGCCATTGCATTTCACGTTTTTGAGGTATTTTTTTAATTATATGAGAAGTTTGGCGGGAACAATGGTTGAAAGGGTAGGTGGTTGGTTCATTGTTAGTTTATTGACGATGTGTGTTTTTCTTTAATTTATTAATATTAAATTATTTATTTCTAACAAGGAATTATTTTAATAAAATTTTAATAATTTATTTTCCTGTGGTTTATACCATGACTAAAAGTGGAGATTACCTTTATTTTGAGCTTTAAATAATATTATTTAAATTTTTATTTAAAAATTGACCTAATAAAAAACATTGACCTGGAAATCTAAAAAGTTGACCAAATTGACCTAAAGAACTTTTATATAAACTTTTTTTGACTTTATTTTATTTAATCATTATTTTTAGACTTAAGTCTAACTCTGGATTGAATTGACTTATTGACTTATGTTGCCCTAGTTATGAGATGATACTGCCCTGACAATTCCCACAGCCTGGATGAGGGCATCGTAGCCACAGTTTTTGAAAAGTGGCTAGAACATCTTGAATGATTTGCCTCTGGTTGGGGCCGCTCACAATGTACTGGAGATAGGGGAAATAGAATACCAAATATTTGAACATTATTCCCATTAGCACAACACCCTGAGCAACAGAAATTCCAATTTCCTGAATCCGTAGCAGTCTACAAGCAAAAAATAAAAGTATCAAAACAGTTATCATAAGTGGAGTGGGATCCTAGACATTCCAGAGTCGACTACTTTTGGAAAAAGATATATAAGGCAATCGAGGTCCCGATCTCTTCCTGCATGTACGAGCCCACAATCCACATTGTATATTTACTGCTTTGGGCAAATATAATTGACAGTTCTGCGCTAAATCCTTTTCAGTGACAACTCCCAGACGGAGAGCCAGTCGTTGAAGGACTGCACCCAAAATTGTGGAAACAACGACAGCCACAAGAGCTAGAAATTGCAAAATAGGGACCACTTAATATCCCGCCAACTTCCTGTTCTCAAATCAGATTCAATGTTTCCCGGTCGACGTATGCGATGCTGACCAAAAAATCTGGACCAAGATAGGCCAAGATTTATATAAAAAGCAAAAACCATACTGTGTATGTAAGACCGTCTGAAACATAAAAAATCAAAACAATATTGTCATAATAAAAACTAATTACAAAATTAAACGTAATGCTCTTTAAAAAAATAAGAGTTCCAGATAAATTTTAGCTTATAAATATATTTTTAATCTTTTATTACTATAATTTCTTAAGAAAATAATTAAATATATTTAAGAAATAAGTAATTCTTTCGGAATTTAAAAAATGCCAATAATTCAAGTGTGAACTTTACACAAATAAAATTAACAGAAATTAATCAAGATAATAAACTTTTAGATCATTTTTTATTTCATTGAAATTATGTTCTTTTGATTAGTGAATATTCAAAATTACCTTGATTTAATTGCTCCCTCATTTCGTTCATTTTTATTAGCTCATTTAAGCAAAAGTTTTCTAATTTTAAATCTGGAGAACGAAAAAATATATTTTCAAGATGTTTTATTTTATTTTCTATACATTCGTTGCTGATTCTTAAGCTATCCGAGCGTTCAAATAGTAGCGATATGTACTGCTTAGAAGCCTTTAAAAGATTACGTCTAGAAATCTATTTACATCAAACGTAAAATTACATTTCTGTCTGAATTTGGATGATTTGATTCAGATTCTGAAAACTTTTTTTTATTTTATTTCGTCGTTTTCTTTCTTGATAATTGTGATGAAGGCGTTCATCAATCTAAACGATAAACGAGAGATAGTATTGTTCGTTAACCAATTTATCTGAATTAATATCAGAATCATTGTTCTGTTATTAAAGAATTATATTTATTATTGACCTTAAAAAATTTTGCAAATAAATACAATGATTAATTTTTGATATTTTAAATACAATAAAGGTACCCTAATAAACTCACTAAACTAAGGTACAAGATAAAGACGGGAAAACATTTAAAGTAGACTACAAAGACCATATTTTTAGGAATTTAACTGTAAATATAAACATCATTATATTCTAGCCCTCCTCTCTCATCCGTGTGCGAGATCCCAGCGGAACAGGCGAAAGAGAGTCACTGTAGTCAAATTTATGACCTGAGTGAATATACCGTGGGTTATCTAATTAAAAAATAAAAGTTTTGATGACGGAGAAGAGCGGACTTTATCCATAAAACAACTCATAATATAAACGAACCAAAATTAGAATATTTTTCTGAAATTGACAAAAATCCAATCGAAGAAAAAATCATCCCCAAAAAAATTGTCCGTAAAAAACAACTAATTGGGTTATTTCCCTTCATCTCTAACCACAGTGCCCCAAAGTCATCTTTGACTGAGATTGTGGCCATCGGGGACGTAATTTGGCTAGAACCCTCAGGAGAGGATGAATTGGCCCATCTTGGCCTGGTCTGTGTAAATTCGGCCCAATTCTTTGGGAGAAGGATCGGTTGGGACACAAGTTCTTGTTTGTTCATTTTACAACGATGAATTGTAGAGGGATTGAATAAGAATTAGTGTGGTTGTGGATAAATCTGAGTTGTCTACCTTCAATAGAAGTAAGACAAGGGCACCGTTGAATACCAGTTTGTTCAAAGCAGTCGAAAAGGCCTGCATTTATTACGATTTGGACAATCTCCCTGAAAACTGGTCAAAAAACGAATTATTTAGGCCAATCTGGAGAAACAAACAGTCAGATTGAATTAAGCAATGTAAATGGATTAATTTATTCAAGTCTGTGTATTATTCCTCGTCCTCTGACGAACATTGCGATCGAGAACACAAGGATTGTTTTGTGGCTCATTTCTACAAGTTTTTTGAAGACTGTGCTTCGTCGATAACCACCACTCCTATGCTTGGTGAAAAGAACTTGATTTCTACGAATTTTTTCGAGTGGTAAAAACTACGGAGATATAAGAAGGTCATAAATGTGTAATAAAAAAGGTTTCCCGCGATACAAAGTGCATTTTGTTCTGGAGAAAATGAAGGATTACGAATGTGAGACTCACCAAACAAGCCTATATAAGTAATCTACGATTCATATTTTAATAGATTTTGAGTCAATTTGAAGATTTTAATAAAAAATTTGGGTTTGTTGTCCACAATAGATCGACGGGTATTATTTCCGGTGCTTCTGGAGGGAGAATAACGTGAGAGTAATTCGACAGTCCTTCACTCCACGAAAGTTCGAGATTTTATTATTTGTGTAGAAAAGAGTATTTTTGCATTCCAAATGACCACAAATCCAACACCGCGAAAAAAATTTCAAAATGGGTCAAATTTTAGTTTTAATATTTTTTAGGAGTTGAGTCGTTTTTGAAAGATGAGGAGTACTGCAGGTTGATATCAATACATTTTGGTGGGAAATGTGTTTGAAATATTGTCAGAGGACTCGAACATGTCCTACAAAGTGAAGGTAGTCATTTCTGGTGATTAGAAGGTCTCGGCAGTGGAAGAAAAAGAGGACGGGAAGCACTACACAGTCCACTACGTTGGCTGGAATTTTGACGGAAATGTTAGTTTTTTAGAATCGATTTGACGAGGTTTTTGACGAAGTGACTCTGTGGTTGTTTTTAAGACAAGTGAAGAGTAATTTTGTGGGAATGCGGACAGTTTGTGAGAGTTCTCAATGTACATCAGAAGGTGTCGATAAAAGTGTATTTCAGTTTCAGAAAATGCAGTTGATTTGGCTAGTGAGGCAAGACTTTGTGAGGATAAAATGGATGTTTCTAATGAGAGTAAAAAAGAACAGGGAGAACACATAAATGTCCAATATGTCCAACCCAGTTCATATATTCCATATTTGGTCCAAAGTAAATTTGATATAAGAATTGGAGATTTGAGAGAGCTTAGTGATGACAGTGACAGAATGAACTTTATTCGAGAGTTTAATAAGAAGGTGTTAGATTTGGGTATTTGAAATGGGGGTGATGTGGTAGAGGAAGAAGATATGCTTACAGTCCAAAGCACCCCGAGTAGTGGCAGTACAACTTAAAAATCATCAACCGAGTAATCACATTGATCACCCAACTCCAAATGCGGGCCATGTGTTCTCTCAATTTGGTTTCCCTGGCCATTCGAGAAAGTGTGGACAACTGTCAATTTCAATGCAACTACAATTTCCCATCACAAATAATCCACGTAACTATTCCCCCCAATGACGAATTTGGCTATACTTCCCTTCATCAATGAGGAAATGGCCGCCAGTCTCCACACCCAATCGGCACCAGTACTGGAAGGGAAAACTGACAAAACGTTGGTCTGTCCTTGCGGGGTGTGTTGGAGGAGGAAGAATAGGAGGAAGTTATGTTGAGATTTGTCTCCCAAATAGGCAGGGAGGAGAGAAGCATATTCTGCCAGGCAATAGAGCTGTTCGGGTGGGAGGACTCGATAATTATATATTATACTTGCAATTTGCTCACTAAACACCCCGATGGACTATTAAAAATTGTCGGGAATTATTTCATCCATCAACACCAAGGTTGATCAATGAATTTAGTAAACATCTTGTTTTTCCATGTCGGCATCCATTGTATGTATTTTGTATAACCATCGCCCAAAACTAATAGGCTTGGCCGCAAAATACGGAGAATTCAGCACGCGCAGTATATTCCCTTCTAATCGTGGGACACCAATTGTCCTCTGATCATTAACAAGCTCGATATTCCTACGAATGCGACAATTCAGACTCAATCGGGTTAAACTGAGTCGTTGTAGTACAACAGATAAGCGCTTTTTAAAATTAGGTTTGGCCTTTTTAAACCGACAAGTAATCTCTCTGATCACGCAGTGACACTTGTGTGCTATTCCAGTCATTTCATTATTTAATCCCCTTTGCTGACAAATCATATCCTCCAAAACACGAGGCACAATCCATCTCGACAAGCAAAAACTTATTTCCATGATAATAAAAATATGAACATTCCAAATTAATCTTTTTGAACTTTCGAATATCGGCAAGGAAGGGTCTTGGTGTATTCTCGACAATTCCATTGATGGATGGGGGGCAGGGAAGACAGAGACTCCTCTTTCACATCCGAGTTACTCTCCTTCGAGGAAATTTGTTTCTAGTCATTTCTCCACTCAAAACAGACTTTATGGCGAGATAATATTTTGTTCCTTTCTTCTCGAGGAAAGTGAGGACACCTTGTTTGTATGCTTACCTTTTTTATCTGGAAACTGACTTAACAAATACAGTCTTCCGATCACCGATGAGGCGTTGCAGCCAACTGGCCGAGTGGGCCTCGAGCAATCCCTGCATTTTGGTGGGACGTGGATAGGATTGGAGACATACTCGTCGGACACATTTCGGTAGTATCTGTGGGGTGAGAACGCACACTACTTGAATTTGGACAAGTTTTGGAATGACGGAATGCCCGACTTGAGTGTCTGCTTTCCCAAAACGGCGGAGAGGACGAGCACTAGAAATAAGTGGCATGTCTACTGGTCTTTGAAGTGGACTGACTCAACGTCGACGAATGTTTCCATGAGAAATCGCCCGGTGGCAGCCTCGTAGAGCATGTGTGCGTACAAATACACGTCGAATGCGGTGGCGGACTACCTCGACACTCCCACCAACCTTAATACTGCCGTGATCCACGCACAGAGGTCAATGAAAAGACGAGACACCCAAGGGAACTTTCTGTTTCGACCAGTTTGAAGATGCCGTTGATGAAGAAGACATTTCCGAGATGGACATTGCCATGGAACAGTCCGTGGGCGTGCAAGTACTCGAGGGCACGGAGGATGTGGAGACCCAACGTGTTGATACCCGAGGACGGGAGAGGAGTGTTCGGTCCACTCATTTTGCGGATGAGAGAAGGCGTTCATCTTGTTCTTGCCAATCCCGGACTGACCCGTTGGGGAGAAGACGTGTTGTGGAGTACATTCCCGACACTGCAAAGTGGGAGGACACGACGGGGACGATGAACTGGCACTGGTGGTCACAATTGGCACACACCTGGAACTTTTGAGTGAGGACGACTTCGACAGTGATTGGGGACTGTGGGGAAGTACTCGTCTGGGTGGCGAGAAGGGAGTACGAAGGACAGCAGGTAGTTGGTCTTGCAGTGGGAGACCTTCGACACAACAAAGTAGTTCTTGGACCCCCCGCCAACCAATGTCTGCCAGGAGACGATGGACAGTCCAGTTGTTTGTCGCTGTGGAAGAAGATAAAGGCATTTTCGGAGTGGAGGTCGGGGTGAGGGAGGACTACTGTTTATGTTTCGACTCTCTTCTCGTACGTCTCCAAGACCTCCCGGACAACCCAATAGCAGGAGAGCAGTTTGTCCTCCAACACCCATTGAGGAATATTGCATGTCACCTCATCACTCATACATGCAAATCCCCCAGTCTTTTCTGCACAAATTGGGCATCCAGTTTCCCTATCACTTTTTTTGGGGGAGTGACGGGGTCTGCGGGTGCACTTTGCTGAGTTTGGAGTGGAGGGCCTCGAACTGGCTGGAAAAATATTTTTCCAGTTCTCTGTTTTTATAATAAGAATGATTGACACTTTCGATGACATTCCAGAATATGCTGGGTTGAATTGGTGGAATTGGAAGAAACCAAACGGAATCCTCCATCTGCACCAACCTCTGTCCTGCCTTCAAACCTCGAACGTAGGTAACCCCATCCTGTCCTTTAAATACTTTTATCTTTTGTGGCTCTGATGACGAGGAATCTACAGGCTCACAAAATAGACAAACCAGACACCGTCGGTCCACTCGAGTTATCTATTAACTATACCCTGTTTTCTCCGTGTCGCGGGAAACGTCCAAAATCCCTAAAATAATACAAGTGGACATACCTTCCGTTGTCTTGAATGTCAGAGGAGGAGTGACTGAGTGGCCTTTCGTTGATTATAACTAAAGATCGTAAAAACGAAAATCAAACGATCACAAAATACTCTGATCAGCCACAGGAAGTGCATATTTATTTTTAGCGGATTCCTATATTTGTGATTAACCATCAAATTACAGTAAATGTCTCAACATTGTTCTTGATGTGCCCTATATGGATAAATTTACTAATTTTTACCCTCTGAATTTCATTATTTTAAAAACTCGAGTAATGGTGAACGTCCTGTGCAAATCATCAACATCTTTCATGTCCGTTATTTCAGTAATGTTTGCCGAATGAAGTGTCCTTGTAACATTCCCACCACAAACGAGTTTTGCATTTATTTCCTTCCATCTATTAAAAACAACACCATTCCTTGCCGGAGTGATAATTTAATATTCGCAATTTAATGCAATCTCGGAATAAACGCGCAAACATTGTTCTATACTTCCAACCGGTCCCGAATGACGGTCTAATAGTCAGAAGACCAGGATTTTAAATCATCGCATATGTCATCATACAAATACCCCGATATCATTTTAGACAGTCCTCCACGACGACCCGTCTTCCAAAACTAAAAACAACAATCACCTTCGATGTAAATTTGAAGGCAGATTAAAAATTCCCTGTTTATTAGTCAATGTCGTAAATGTCTCCACGTCATCTGATGGATATAAAAGTGGCTTCTTATTGGACAGTTTTAACGGAAACGAATTTGCAGTATCTGGAAACCAAAGAGAAGAGATCTATTTGTCCAATCTCACAAATGATGTACCTTTCTAGCCAGAGTATAAGAACCATCACTGCCGACATCAAAGTAGTTATTAGTTTCACTTTCTCGATATGAATTAAGCAAATTAGTAAACGAACTCAAATTTGAATCAAAAACCGAGACTAAATATTTTATACAAATATAAACTGAGTGGTAATGGAGTGCTAAATCAGGACGACAGAATCGTTAGAATTCATTTCAAACTGACGGACAATACGGAGTCGCAGGGATTCCAATACTTTGAGACGAATGTCAAGAATACCATTCAAACTACGACAGTCAATTAAGATATACATACATAGATTTATTGATAAACCAATGTGGATATATACTATGTTCTGTTATCCCATTTGACACACTAATCGGGTAATACAGTCGTTGCAAATTATTATCCGACCTCTCCAGTTCATTCAAGACAGACACAATTTTCATTTGCTATCATGACTTTACAACACTTTACATTATTGTAGCCTTCATCACTAATATTCGCACCTCGGATTAGACCCCCGTTCTTCGATCGGTTCTTTATTTCCTCCACCTTCCGAGAAAGTATCGACAATCCGATTGTATGAAAAGGACGTGATCGAGGATGTTTTACAACAACCATTCAACACCATCCACCACCTCTTCTACACTCCTCTCCAATCATAACTAATCTAAATTAGTTCTCCAAAATCCAACATCATCCTTTGGTGTATTTACTAATTTCTGATATTTATCAACGTAGTCTCATCACCAGTCTTGGGTTTCCGAGTACAAGTAACTGTCTCCAAAAGGCCTATTTCAGTAACAAAGTCAGATTTTACCGAAAATTCATTCCAAGCATCAACATACATTGGCTAAAGTTGGCTTGCAGAATGGAAATCATCTTCTTAGCTGTTGGTAGTTCGAAGAACGGTGGATTTCATTAACCCATTTCTGTTTCTTTATCGACCACAGTCGACTCATGAAGAAAGGAGGAACATAATTCTCCAACTGAATCATTCTATGATCGACTGAGATAGATAAATATACTTCGCACACAAAAAATTATTAAGCTCGTTCGATTTACTAAAAAAATTCCATTTCGGCTCGTTTTGACAGAGAACAAGTCAGACAAGAGTGCCTTCCTGTCGGCATGCGAATTCTTATTTCTCCGAGTACTTATTTATATACTCATGAGAATCCCTCCCTATATATGACTAGTATCAGGACTAAATACCGAGAACATACAACTCTCTCCAATTCACCCCTCTCTGGATTCGACGGGGGAGGTGAAGGAAAAATTTGTCTTTACCTTTGATCACTGTCGGACTGGAATGAGGCCATTCATTCGTAGGAGTACAATTTTGTGGACTTTGACGTTCACTCTGGTGCCGTCACTCTTTCTGAGTAGAAGATTGTTCACATCCTTCCCACCCGGCAGCTCATTGGCTAAGACATCATAAGATAACCCATACTTTTATCCCCTTTTATTTCGAGAGAGATCATCTACATGATATTTATATATCATACATTTTTAGGATTTATTTTTATAGAAATACCGATCTGCTTGTATCATTAGCTGAAATATTAATTTCGACAAAATACCTTTTCGTGTTGAATATAACTAAGTTTTTTGGACATGTTTGAACCCTCGTCTGTCAGGGTCTCAGTTACGGAGAAAGCACGATAAATATCCGAATTTTTGCCCGAAGATCAACCAAACTCCTCTCACACTCAATTCGACACGACCACTCAATTAGTCGTTTAAGTTTGCAGTTTGGTCGAATAATACACGTCATCCGAGGATTCGAACGACTACAAATAAAGAATGTGCTTACATCACAACTCTGCCCTGGCATATAGTATTTTTCCTCTCATTTCTATCCCTCCCCAGTAAAGATTCTTTCAACCAAATCATGAACCCCCACAATCTACATCTCTGAGAACTCAATTCATACCATAAAACTCCTGCAGGCAGAACAACCCAAACTTGGCCAGAATCAGGCAAACTGGAAACACATTCGGAGTGGAATGCAGCACAACATTGGTGACAATTCATCAGATTGTTAGCTCTGCCATAAATTCTAAAGAAACAAACTTTCCACATTCTCGACACTCGGTTATAACCAGGAATTAGCCGATGAGTCACATAATACTCACAATGCTCACATATAAACTCAATATGAGTAATTTCCTCCATTTTGAGAAAAGGAGAGAGATTGACTCAGACACTCATCAAGTTAGGAGAAACTGAGTTTTTAGGGAGAGAATTGGCATAGAGATATCATGTGAATTATTTAATAAAACACGTTATGACCCTACATAAAAGCTAATCCGGGTGCCCTAGTTAAAAGGCATCGAATTATTAAATTGATTAATTAAATTAATCGACCGGTAATTAATTAACGTGCTTTATCTGGGTGTCACACTTATAGTGGTCCCAACTCAAAAAATTACAATTTCCTTTCCTCATTAAAAATATAATTCAACATCAAACATTTTTTTAAGAAAATTTCAAAAATACACAAATCAAGGGTCGGAGCAACAATGAAAACGCCTAAATATGAAAGAACAAACCAAACTTTCATTCAAATCTTTATAATTTGAATGACAACACATTTTCTTAGCACCTCCACTACACCCAATACACACACCAAACTACCTCACAGCCGAAACCACATCTACTGGGCTCATTTGACGATCTGATAAGATTAATAACGACCAATAAAACTGAAAGGAAGAGTACACTCCTTTTTGAAGACTGAGTGGGGCGTAATAAAGTGTACAGGGGCATGAGAATATTTCCAGGAATAGGAGGCGTACATTATTCGAACATTATAGCCACCCTATCCACTCACAAATATGAATACCAATTGGAATCCTGAGGCAAATATGGATAAAGTTCCAAATGGTAGATTCCCTGCATCACAAGCAGCTACTCGCTCATTCGGTCCACTGCGAGGATTTTCCTCAGCGAAAACATGAAATTATTAACATCCTGCTGATAGATTTGATATGAATCCAAATTTGGAACACTTTGGGGACGATTTTAGAATCTAATATGAGCATCAAAATCCACTTTTATGGCAATGTTTTGTTCAAATCTTTCACTGAATATCGCGACGGATTTTTTGACCGTTTTTCCGGTAGCCTCAGTAAATTTAGAAGCATTCTGAAAGATTGAAATGGCCATATTTATACCTTGAGCTTCCAGTGAGTCGTTTTTTTCAAAAAACAGAGGAACCTTCTTTCCAGACATGAGCATTGCGTCGTTGGGAATGCCCAATGCAGAACATATATCATCGAATTGCTCATACTGTTGGCTCCGGGAATATAGACCAACCAGTGACAACTCTGCCATAATACAGCCGAGAGACCACATCGATGGGACATCCATACTCACAACCCAAAATAACCTCGGTGCCCTACATCATAATCACCAGAATGACCGGTATATCCCGATTGTAAGTAAAAGGAGTCGCTTATTCGATTACAATATACCGCAGAGCCAAAGTCAATAACTTTAATGTGGAATGGATATTCTTGGGGGTTAACCAGCATGATATTCTCCCTGCTTTAAATCAGTGGTGTAATCCCGAGGTATGAAAGCTTTATTAATGCTTTAAGAACCGATTTGTCAGATATTGAATACTTGAAAGGTAATTGCCCGAATGCCGTATTGGAATTGGAGAAAATGCATTATTTCTCATGAAATCATACAAATTGATCGAAAGCAGTTCAAACACAATAAAAACGTGGCCTGCGTGTTCAAAATGGTCGAGAATAGAATTATGTGGTCTTGCCTCAAATCCGACACAGCATTGTTGATACATTTAGCAAGGATATCTATAATATTATTTATGACGAACCTCGAATAGTCCTTGACGTTTATGAATCGGATTTTTCTTTCCAAAACTTTGATTGCAAACTCGACGATTAGTTTCATATTGCCAGGCTACTACTACTTGCCCAAACGTACCCCTCCACAGATAATCACTCACAATATAATGACAAGTCATTGATTTTAACATCTGATAAATTAATCACATTTTACTTCATATCTTTCTAAATATATTCATCTAATCCCACTGACTGCCCAATATTCAAGTCGGCTGTCTCTAATCTCCTCGTCCATTCCATGACATTTGGTAGAGTTGTCTGCCTTCCCCATAGACTAGAACAATTTAATGGCCATAATATTTATCGAATTAAGGCTTTAGAGATTCCTTAATCGATAAGGAAAGTTTTAAATGTCATTTAGCATATTGAAAAATTCTGATTTTTTTTTAGTCAATTTAATGCTGAATAAATACCTTTGATGGGTTAGAGATATCCGCCCGAGTTGTCTTGTCTTACTTTGTGGATTTTGTTCTTTTTACTAATTTATATTCAAACTGTAGTGAGGATGAGAATACATTCCAAAGATTATTTTAATGGCTTTTACCTGATAAAGTATTTATATTTAAACGATAAAAATAAAAATGCTAAATGGCGTCATTTTCGTAATTAAATAAAACAAAATAATTCAATGCGTAATTATATTTTGAATACCTGATCATTCACTCCGATATGTTTTCTATCAAGAATTTAGAATTGATCAGCAATTAATGACTATTTCAGTTGCTAGGAATTTCGCACATTGTTATCGATGTTGGCCAATCATTCCATTATGTAGTTTTTGGCATCTTGACAACTACGAAGTGGGTTTAATTTTTTGCTTAATTAATGGCTGTTATAATTCAGCAAATTTACAGAGCCATTTGTGGGTCAAAGAATGCTATTTATTTGTTCTAACAATAATTTTTATTCAATTTCAACCAATAATGGCATGCTTTTAATTTCAATACAGTACGACCCGGTTTGGGGCAGACCCCATGGGTGGGGCACCCTCGGTTTTGGGGCACCCCCGCTTTTAGGGGCAGTTTTTTTGAAAACCGTAATTTTTCATTCTATTATTTATTTTTGATGACCCCGGTTTGGGGCACTTTTTAAATTTATTTAATTACAAAATGTTAGTTTATTTATTAATTATAATTATACTATTATTTCACGTGTTTATTTTGACTTAGTATGGTTCGTAAAATAATTCAAAGATAATTATGAAACAAAAATTAAATCGCTAAAGATATAAAACATGGTCAATTTTCAGAAGAGAGATCTTGCTAAAAAGTATACAACGAGCAAAGGTATCTTTTTTAACTAATTATTAATTACAGGTACTATTTTTCTCGCATTAAAACAAAATTTTGTTTTTATTTTGACGCGGGATTAACTGAATCCGATAAATCAGGAATCACATGATCCAACAGCAGGTGTTCTCAACCGGGGGCGAATCGCCCCCCTAGGGGCGAAAATTTTGTACAAGGGGGCGATCAATTTTGTACAGGGGGGCGAGCATAATATTTTAATAAAAAAAAATTTATATTTATTAAAAATTGTTTAATTAGAATATTTTTAATGGCAAGCCTAATAATTTAGACTCAAAATTTAATGAAATACAATTCTTCTTCAAGGAATTTTGTCAACATGATTGATTGCAAAAGAATATGGAAACATTTGAAAAAAATTATTGCTTTATCGACATAATTTTTCTAAAATCAGTTTGGAAACATTTCACAACTATCTGAGATAAGTAAAATTTTAGTCAAAACAATATTTTGACATATTGTCAACATTTGACGGAACTAGAAGCGGATATATCTCTTAGATTCAAAGATTTGTTTGATTTGGAATTTGAAGCATGGATGAGTGATCCGTTTTCATGTGTGCCAAAAGATATGAACGAAACAATCCAAGAAGAGATATTGAATTTAATATAATGAAGAATATATTCACAGATTTCAACAGGATGGTATCTCTAAATTTGGCAATCAAAAGATCTACAAATGAAATTTCCAAATTTATGGAAGGAAATGAGTAATGTACTATTGACATTCCCTACCACTTATTTGGTTGAAAGTGGATTTAGTTTTGTCAATCATAATAACAATGTGAAAAAAATAGACTGAAGTGTGGTTATAGAGGCGATATACGCCTAAAGTTGAGCAGATTAAACCCGACATAGAATATTTAGCGAGTAAACATCAATATCAAGGGTCTTCACTAATATTTTTAATAAAAATTCAATTTTTTACATTTGATTTATAATTTTATATTTTGATTTTGAGTTATGTACAAAAACAACCAATTAAGGGACAATGCCAAAATTTTTTAAATTGTAGTGGACAAGGGGGCGATAAAATTTCAAAGGGGGGCGACAAATTCTAAGGGGGCGATGAACAAAAAAGGTTGAGAATGCCTGATCCAAATAATGAATTAGATAGATTAGTTTTGTGAAACTTTTCTACGTCTGAGAGATGAATTTCTTCCAATTTCTGGAACTATCTTAAAACTGATTGCAAAAAATTATCTAAAAGATAATTATGAATCATTTAAGGCATCAAATGGATGGCTAGACCGGTTCAAGAAAAGACACGAGTTGCTATTTAAAACTATAAGTTGGAGAAAGAATTCATCTGACCTTTC